>NC_056522.1:204572068-204863251 GCF_019175285.1 Sceloporus undulatus
CTAACAACTACAGTAGGTTCTCAAAAAGGTGTGTGTGTCTGGGTCCTTTGAAAAGGTATGTATCCTTACTTTTGGGCCTAGGACAGTGATGGTGAACCTATGGCACGCGTGCCAGAGGTGGCACTCAGAGCCCTCTGTGGGCACCAGTGCCATCACCCCAGCACAGAGTTTGCCAGAGCTTGTTACTAGAATGCCAGAGGGACATGGCACTTTGCAATAAATAAGTGGGTCTTGGGTTGCAGTTTGGGCACTCAGCCTCTAAAAGGTTCACCATCACTGGCCTAGGAGGTTTGGCCTAGCATTAACAAACAGCTTCATTTATACTGTATACCGCTTCATACTGAACTAACAGTGTCTAAGCGTTTTGTAACTGTAAGCTAATTACAACCCAAAGTGGCAACAACACCAAGTCTTTGGCCATGTGAAGGCCACTAGCTTGATTCCCATCTTCCCCAGACACTGTGTCAGGGAACTATTCCTTTAACTGGGTCAGTCACAAAATGTGGGTGCCCACAAAGTTTGGTCACTTATTTGGGTGCAATGTACCCAGGGAGGTGGCTAAAAGGTGTAGCTCCTGCTCTCCTTGGAAGTGGGGAATGAGAGGTCGAAATAATGCAGTTTGATACCTCTTTCAACTGTCCTTGGTTCCATCTTACAGAATCTTGGGATTTGTAGTTTTGTCAGGGACCAGCACTTTTTGGCAGAGAGGACTAAAGACCTGGTAAAACCACAAATCCCAGGATCCTGCAGAAAAGCGCTATAGCATTTAAAGTGGCATCAAACTGCATTGTTTCTATGGTGTAGATGCACCCTGGGAAGAAAGTATGGGGAAAGGAGAGACGGCTTTCTTCTTGTTCCCTCCATTGTCCCTTCATTCTCTTTTCTTCCATCTGGGAAGGACTGGGTTTGCCAGTCTCAAAACCATCTACTCACATCCGCACTGTAGAAACAACGCAGTTGGATGCTACTTGTACTGCCAGGGCTCCATCCTACGGGGTCTTGGGATTTGTAGCATTACAAGCTCTCTAGCCTTCTCTGCTAAAGAGTGCTGGTGCCTCACAAATAGAGATATGAAGGCCTGCAGATACCTTTCTTGGGCCATAAAAAAAAAGAGGTACATGGTGCAGGCTTTCGACGTCACACTGGCTTCTTCTTCATCAGGCAAACAGGAGAAAGAAATTGAAGACGATAGTTACAGGCCTTATAATTCATTACCATTTATGACATTTAACCCAATATAAGATATCCTTCAGATACATACATGCATATATATATTACTACTATTACATTCCATAATAACAATAATTAGTGTCAAAATTCCAGAGTGAAGGCATAAAAGGGATGACACCCGCAGCTCTCAGACTGCATCCGCACTGCGGGATTAACCCGCATTCGCACCACCATGGCTCAGTCCTATGAAATCCCGAGAGAGGTGTAGTTTTGTTGTGGGACCTTTAGCCTCCTCTGTGATGAGAGTTCTGACGCCACTACAAACTACAGGTTGCACCTGCACTGTACACATAATGCAGTTTGATACCATTTTAAAGTGCTGTAGCTCTCTCCTATGGAATCCTGGGATTTGTAGTTTCACAAGGCCTTCAGCCTCTCTCTGCCAAAGAGTGCTGGTGCCTCACAAAACTACAAATGCGTAGGATGGAGCTACCAAAAGTGCTGCCAAACTGCTTCGTCTCGACAGTGTAGATGCCCTCTACAGTTCCCAGGATCCCACAGCATGGAGCCATGGTAGCTAAAGCGGTATCAATGTGAGTTATTTCTGCAGTGCGGATGCAGTAGTCTCCCAGCCCTTATGGGGCTTGTGCTCAGGAGAGAGAGAGAGAAGAAGAGGGCTGTCCCTGGCGTGGCCAGGCCCTCCTCCTCCTCCTGGGCTTCCTCCTCCTCCGGGGCGGATCGGTGGTTTCCCGGCAGGGGAGGACGCTGGGCCGGCAGAGGCAGAGGCAGAGGCGTTGGGACGGCGGAGAAAGCGCAGAAAGGGTCCAGTCCTAGCCGGCCTCAGTCGGCTCATTTCCTTGGGCGGCACCGCCAGACAACGCAAGCGCGCCATGGAGGTCGAGGGGCCTCAGGTGAGAGACGATGAAGGGGAGCCTGTCTCAGAGTATCTGTGGGGCTGCGCTTGCCTTTGGAATGGGGGCTCGAAAGGGGAGGGGCTACGCCAAAGCCACGCCCCTCGCCCACTGTCTTTACGGCCCGGCCACGCCCACCGCCGCTGTGGCGTCACAGTGACATTGGAAGGCGCTGACTCACTGGCCTTGGCCCTGAGGGGATGAGGAAGGGGCTCTGCCTTCATAGGCCCTGCCCCCCTGTTCAATACATAGGGGGAAGGCAGGAGAGAGGGCTTCCTTCCTTCCTTCCCCTCATCCTTTCCCTGAAAGAGTGCCCCTGAGCATGTGCAGAGCGCTGTGCCTTTCTGTGGCTAGAGCCAGGACTCTGCTATAATAATAATTTTATAATAATAATAATAATAATACACTTGTCCCTCAGGCCACATTCCCTGGGGTTAGGGGCACCAGACCCCTCCTGTGAATGGGGAAAAACCATAAGTACCTGAGAGGACACCTCTCTAGGAATCTCTAGGTCCTCCAGTGAAACTCTATGGTTAAAATCTGCCATAGAGTTGCACTGCAGGAGCTACAAATACCTAGTGGAGTGTTCTCTCTAGGAATTTCTAGAGGTTGACCATAGAGTTGTGCTGGAGGAGCTACAAAGGCCTAGTAGAGTATTCTCTCTAGGAAACTCTAGGTCTTTCAGTGCAACGTTTAGTTAAAGTTGACCATAGAGTTGCACTGGAGGACCTAGATATTCCTGGAGAGAACATATTAATCAAAATCTGTGAATAATCAAATCCGCAAATGTCAAAACAGCAAATATAGCGGGATGAGAAGAATAGTAATAAATAATAATAATAATAATAATAATGTATTATTATTTTTGCTCCGCCTCTCCAATAAGATTGAGGCGCTTACAACAAATATGGTCCACACAATATAATAAAATAAATCCCACTATCCCCTCCCTCCTTGAAGCAAATTGACATAATAATTCCAACATGGCAATAATAAAGTACAATTAAAACCATTAAAACAAGCAGGGGCTGTTATGGGATTGTATAGCTCAGGGGTCCCCAAACTGTGCCCTGTAAGGAGTAATCCTAACCTTGCAAGGGGAAGAGAAGGGGTTCCATTTCACTGGCAATTGGAGCACCTGTGAATGATGTTTACGTCAGGTTCAGCAGGGTTGGGCAAGGAGAGGTTACTTAGTTCAGTATACTTAACTAAGTAGGCGATGCAAAATACCAGCCAATGTTGATGCATTCATTCACTTACTAAACCACTGTAATACTGACACACAATTTTGGAATTAAAAAGAGATTAAAGCACATTTAAAGCATCCCAGCGAAAATGGTGAGTGATTGCGCAAATGATTATCACACGCAACAGCGCAAAATGAAGCGATATTGGAAATTTATTGTCACCAAGATCCCAGAAGTAAAAAAGATGTATGTTAATGCTTCTTTGTGACCACTTTAATGTGCAACTTCATGTGAAATGGTTTCGTGTAATTATGTGATTTTTCTGGGATCTTCATGGGATAAACTCCCAAAACTCCTTTTTGGGACTTCAGCTCCCAGAAGCCTCAGCCATGATGGCCAATAGTCTGGGATTCTGGGCACTGAAGGCCAAAATCCCCTTAAAGAGCACAGCCAAATAAAAACACTCAAAACACTCATAGGAATGTAAATTCATGCCTCTTTGCCATTTTCAAAACGGAGGAATTCCTCCTGGAGAGAAGATTGAAATGGAGGACCAGTGCTGGAAAAGGGCCTACCCTGCATATAAATGTAAATCCATGCCTCTTAGTCCTGCTCAAAATGAAGGACACAGCCAAATAAAAACCAAAAAAAAACACTTAATAGAAATATAAATCCATGCCTCTTAGCTACGATTTATTTCTGTGGAGGAAAAAAGTTTCAAATGTAATGGGTCTGTTGTAATGTGATTGTAATGGAAAAAAGTATTGAAGGTAATGGGCCTGTTGTCGGATCAGGAAGCAGATAACCTGCTGCAGAATCTGTGTGGACTTGTTGCTGGAGGCTTCACACCTTTGTTTTCCTACATCCGGATCTAGCTCTTATATAAGTATAGTGCTGGGGAAAAAAACCTCAAACGTCCAAGGTGCACATTTCTAGTAAAATGTGTGTGTTGTTTGCCTTCAAGTCATTTCCAGCTTATGGTGACCCTAAGGCAACCCTATCATGGGGTTTTTGTGGCAAGATTTGTTCAGAAGTGGTTTGCTGTGGCCTTCCTTGAGGCTGTGAGAGTGTGACTTGCCTAAGATCAGCCAGTAAGTTTCATGGCTGAGCTGGGAATCAAACCGTGGTCTCCAGAGCTGTCATCCAGTACTCAAACCACTATGCCACCCTGGCTCTATACATTAATACATTACTGAAAAGAAGGCTATACAGTACACTGATTTTCAGTGGAGCTGCTGCTGCTTTTAAAGTAAATTTATATTAGCTACAAATTCTTTGCATATGTGCCTGGAAGTAAGACCCACTGTACTTATTGGGACTTACTTCTAGGTAACAGGGCTGTGCTCTTACTCCACTTACCAGTGATATCGCTAGAAATAACCGTAGGTATTGTATACAGTTTGGCAGTGAATTTAAAATATTTAAAGTATCCAAAACAGTTTGGCACAGATATTAATGTAGAAAAGGCAAAATAGTAGAAAAGCAAGCAAGCTTTAATCCAAAATCCAAAATGCTTTTAAAGCCCTTGAGCAGACCTGAATTCCGTGGGCTGGACCTGAAGTTGTGTGCCTTCAAGCCATTTCTGATTTAGAGTGACCTTATCATGGGGTTTTCTGGGGCTGAGAGTGTGTGATTTGCCGAATTTGGAATCAAACCCTGAACTCCAGAGTCAAACCGCTACAAGTTATCCTTCTGCAAACAGAAGGGCTCCTTTCGTTTGTTCAAGTGACAGTGATCCAAAACACACTGCAGGAATAACCAAGTTTGAGACTGCTTTAACTGTCCTGGCTCAGTGCTAGGGAATCCTGGGAATCATGGTTTACTGTGGCACCAGAGCTCTCTGATAGAGAAGGCTAAATATCTCACAAAACTATGGTTCCCAGAATTCCCTAGCATTGAGCCAATCTCAAAGTGGATTATTTCTGCAGTGTGTTTCAGACCTAAGTTTCACCACAGGCTTCCCACTTGAGAAAGGGTTTTATTTTTGGTAGAAGGGAGAAATTGATATCTTGGATTTTCCCTTTTGCCATCTCCAGTCTTTGGGTGGCTTCTCCAGTGTGCTTGTGCAGCTTTTTGTATCGAGCAGAACTGGCAAAAATTACCCTCAGTGGTCCCCAAAATGTGCCCTTTAAGAGATTGTGGACTTTAAGAGATTGTGGAGCTCTCAGAAGCCTCAGCCATGTTGACCAATAGTCTGGGATTCTGGGAGCTGAAATCCAAAGTCTCTTAAAGAGCACAGTTTGAGGACTACTGGGGAGTTCCCCATATGCTGAGTTGTGCTCATGGCAGTGGTGTGACTAGGGGAGTGCGAGGGGTACCGCCTACACCAGGTGATACTCCAGAAAAGGGGTGACACTCGTTGGGTTGCCCTCCTGCTGTGGGGTGAGAAGGGCTGACTGATCCCTCCTGACTTAGCTGCTGTGATGCCGGTCTCCTTATGAGGAGCAGCGCCAGTGCAGTGAAAAAGGGAGGGCCGCGCGCACCATTTTGATAGTCCCCCATGCCACACCAGAAGTGGGGACGTCAAGGGTGAGGATGTCACTCATGGGATGTCTGAACCATACAGACAGCAATAAAACGCTGTAAACCTTGGAGAATACATAGGCCTCAATCTGTATCTGAAGTGAGAAAAGTGTTGGTTGTCTCACAGGTCTAGGGAGGGCCCCATAAATGTGGTGCCATCACTACAGAGGCCTTCCGTGCATCCAACCTCCATAGGTATAGGTAGCGGGATTACAACTCAGAGCATCTCATGTGCCAAGCACCACGTGCACAACAAAGTGGACTCTCATGCGCTAATAAAACATTACTTTTAAAAGTACAGTAGGCCTTCCACATTTGCTGGGGTTAGGAGCACAGGACCACCGTGAAAGTGAAAAAGCTGCAAATAAAAAAAATACTACTCTTTTTTTAACCTGAGAGACCACCTCTAGGAAAATCTAGGTCCACCAGTGCAACTCTTTGGTCAACATCGGCCCAAAGTTGGCCATAGAATCGTGCTGGAGGACCTACAAACACCTAGACAAGTGAAGTCGAAGGCTTTCATGGCCGGCATCCATAGTTGTTTGTGGGTTTTTCAGGCTATGTGGCCATGTTCTAGAAGAGTTTATTCCTGACGTTTCGCCAGCATCTGTGGCTGGCATCTTCGGAGAAAGTGTTTTCACTAGTAATCTCTAAATCCTCCAGCGGATCTCTATGATCAGTTTCCAGCAGAATTGCTCTGGAGGACCTAGGGATTTCTAGAGAGAATGTATTAATCAAATATGCAAATAATCAAAACTGCAAAAGTCAAAGCCACAAATGTGGAAAGTATCTGACAGTAGTCTCTATTTGAGACAGCCTTCTTATGAAACCATGTACAAGGGAAGCAGTTTGGACATACAGTATACAGACATTCTTTAAAATCCTGGATATGAAGCTCGAGCATCCCGAGTGAATACGGGAAGTGTCACCCTGGATCTCTTGCTATACCACAGACTTACACTGAAGGGTGTGAAATTCAGAACTTTATAAAAAAAAGAAATCCCTTGGCATCTGCTGATGCCTCTTGCATAATCATACTCTTCCTTCAGCCTCACCGATTGTTGTTTCTCAGGGCTTCAGCGTACATACGTGAAGGCTAGATTTTTATTTATTACTCCAACTAGAGTCGGCACGTTGGGTCAGTTATTGAATGGTGAGTCAACACAAAGGTCCCAAACAGCACCATTTAAATATTTCTGTGCACACTGACGTCCTGTATGCAGGGAAAGAAATTAAGTATCTGTAACTGCAAGTAGATAACCATTGCGTAACAGGCATGTAGTACTCGAAAATGTTTATTTTGGTAGTATTAGAATACTGTGGAGAAAGCCTGTGGCAAAGGTGTGTCTCCTTTTCTGTGGGCATTTCAAATTGTTAGCTTTCATTCAGGTTAAACTTGAAATGTCAATGTTAGCATATACACTCCTCTTGCAAACAGATTAAAGGTGAGTGCATGCTTTTCAGAAGCTTTAGTACTTCTAAAATTATATTTATTGTCGCTGCTCCTGGCAGAAAACCCCTTTAGCTAATTTGCCATGATATGCCTCTCCATTAGTTATGTATGTATGTGAGTTCAAGTTGCCTGTCATTATACATGTCATTAAAAAGTAAAGCATGTGCCTTCAAGTTAAGTCACCCGAATTATGGCAATCTCATATACTCCTGTACCTCATGTACTGCATAAGGTTTTCATAGGCAAGGAGTATTCATTCAGAGGTGGTGTGCATCTGAAATATACCCTACAACATCTGGTATTCCTTGGCAGTCTCCCATCTAAGTACGAACCAGGCCTGACCCTGCTTAGCATCCCAAATTAAGACAGGATCTGATGCTTTCAGGGTATCTGCTGTGGTTGCAGAACAGTGACCAGAAGCAGAAGATGGAGCTGTAGTAGTTCTATAGAGAAGTTTGGAAGGTATGGATGCCCTTTCAGAGGTAGGAGTTCTTCGTCCTGAAACCTCCTATACCATTGGAGTTTATCAAATGGGAGGAATTTCTCTTAAATTCGAATGAAAAGAAAGCGGGGCCAAAACGCATTCACTTAAAGTCACTAGTTTTGCACAATTACGTGAATATGCATTGCGTTCGAACTGGCTTCCCATTGCCCGAAAATAGCATGTCATTGCCCGAATTTGCGTGTGGCGGTCTATCACGCAATAACATGAAACCACATGATTGCATTCGGACTGACTTCCCATTGCCCAAATTTGCATGTAGTGGGTTATCACGCAATAATGTTAAACCTCATGATTGCGTTCAGATTGCCATCGGATTATACTTCCAATTCCCCTTGTCTGATAAACTCCACTGTTTAATTGTGTAAGAGCCTTGTTCACTTTTGCACTTAGTTGTCCTGAGTTCTGTTCATTGTGAACACATCATATGGTCAGGGAACAGTTGCCTCACCTGAGATAACATAATGTCGCAGGTACAACTCACTGTGTTGTTAGATTGGTCTTGCAGAAAGAGTGACAATACAGGTTTTACAACTGGTGTAACTGCTTTAAACAAAAGCATGCCCCTCCTTGTAAAGCAGTGAATTCAGTAGCAGCCATAATAACAAGATGGTTTTTTTTGGCATCAGTGCAGAGATAGAACTGATTAGTTAAATAAATTAATTAGTTAAAACTAATCCAACTACCAAGTTGCTATTTTCTAACTGAACAGGGCATCTTAATTAAATTTACTTTTTTTTAGCAAAAGCGATGGACTTAAGTTGGAGTTTTAGTTCCAGAATTAAGCCATTTCATTTAATTACTAATTAATTTATACAAGAGACAGTACTAAACACCTAACAAATTTCACATTATTTGCCTGGTTTGTCACCCAAGTACTAGTTCTCTTAGATATTCCAAAAACTATGTACTTGTTGGTTTTTGTTAATCTCACAGAGCTGGGGAATTACAGTGTTTGGGTCGCAAGATCCAACCCACTTACTTCAGTTCTTGATCAGTATGTGACAGTTTAGTTCATTTTAAGGTTCAAAGGTTTTAAACCAACAAGTAGTAAGAACAGGTTTGAAGGGGGCTGTTTTATTCACATCTACATGATCCCCCAAGTATTCTGTACTGGACACCACATAAAAGCTCTTCAACTGCCCCAGGAACCCTGGGACTTCCTGGGATCCACATGTGAATCAGTAAACCTAAAGGAAGGGTGGGATAAAATAATGAGATTATAAAGCAAGAGGTGTTTTGGTGCTGCAGGATGAAAAGGGGTTTTCCATGATGATGATGATGATGATGATGATGTAACTGTTTTTCTTCTTCGTGGTCTCTGCGAATAATACAAATGGGTTGTACTGCGCTTGCGCAGTGCTGTTCGGAAAAAAGGAACTCATTTGTATGTATTCGCAGATGACCACTCAAAGAAATGCCGTTACAGGTAAGCAACCTGTCCTTTTTCTTCGTGGTCTCTGCGAATCATACAAATGAGTTCCTTTTTTCTGAACAGCACTGCGCAGGCGCAGTACAACCCATTTGTATGTATTCGCAGATGACCACTCAAAGAAATACCATTACAGGTAAGCAACCTGTCCATCTCCAAAGCTAAAAAAAGAACAAAGTAGGGATGAGTGTGAAATTATGGGTGGCATTTTAAAGCTTAATTCTGACTCTGGTGCATAACTAATAGTTTAGTTGATGAAAAATTCTAAATGACTAAATCTAACTAATTAATAGTTAAATATTGCCACCAGACTCATTTCACAAGTTATATTTGTTAGTTGACAAACTGTATTTGTTGTTTGATAAGGTAAGGGGATGGGTTTCTTGTAGAGTAATGAATCACATTCATTTTTTACAGTTGTCAAAAATTCCCAAACATTAGAATAATCATGACAATTGTGAAAACGTACACATAAACTTGGGAGGAATTATTTCCTCGCCCCACCTGATAATAAATGCAGGTAACCATATTTGTAGGTATGAGAAAATCAGACTCCTAAATGCCAAGCAACAGAATACTGTTTCAGACTGAGTCTTTGTTATCTGACATGTTTGAGACCAGAGGTGTTTTAGATTTTGGATTGTTTTGGATTTTGCCATATCTGCATATACATAATGAGATATCTTGGAAATATAATTTATGTTTAATCTATACCTTGTGATTTTATACCCAATATTTTTAATATTGTGCGGTTAGGTAAGGCTGCATACTGTCACCCTATCTATTCACCCTGTATGCAGAAAGCATTATCCACAGTGCATACTCAGAGACAGAAGGAATGAAGATAGGAAGAAGGAACATTAACAACTGAAGATACATAGATGACACAATACTACTAGCAGAAACCAACCAAGACCTAGAGCAGAAAATATCTTGTCCTTCAAGAAGGTCAAGGAGGAAAATACCAAGGTTGGATTAATGCTGAACATTAAAAAACAAGAATAATGGCTGTAGAAGGTCTACAATAATTCACCCTACACAAAGAGAAAATTGAAATAGTCAGAGTTCCTATACACCTTGGATCATACATTGAACAGAATGGACTCTGCAGCTAAGAAATTAGAAGACTTGGTTTGGGAAGGGCAGCTGTGAAAGAACTGGACAAGTTCATAAAGTGTAAAGACTTAACTGAACACTAAAGTGAGGATCACCAAAGCCATTGCACATCACCATGTATGAATGTGAGAGCTGGAAAGTGAAGAATGCCAACAGAAAGAAAACCAAAAAATGGGTCCTTGAACAGATTAAGCATGAACTCTCCCTGGAAGCCAAGATAACTGATAAATTGAGGCAGTTGTACTTGGCCACATCATGAGAAATCATTAGAAAAGACAATAATGCTAGGAATGGTTTTGGAGCATTTTGGAATTCCAGAACAAGAGAGACACAACCTGTACAATTGAAAGAGCTGAAGAAGTGAGCAGAGTTTAATAAAAAAAACTTTATCGTGTTGGATATTGAGCCAAAAGAAGGGGATGGGTAGGAGAGAAACATCTTGCTGAACATGATTTATTTTTGTTTGCATCTGAAGGTTTTAAGAATGTAAAATGGAATGGAGGAGGCATTACTCAGACTAAATATGATTAGGCAGTGCAGGGTGCAATTGCAGTTTGTAATTCCAATCCCACCCAGTTTCCGAAATGCACCCCGACACAATTGCAGATATTGCAGTTTTGGAGATCTTGGCTCAGTAAAAGACATGCTTGGATATTTTCAGAAAACAATTGTGTGCACATTTCATAGCATTTCAGAATATTTGTCAAAATGGAAACGTGAACATGTTCATAGCACAGTACTACTTTTAATTGTGGAGAAGACTGAATGCAGGTTCAATTTTGGACTTGAGGGTGTCAGTTGTCAGTCAGAGTTTCCCTAAAACGGCCCTTTTTGTATTTTAGCGTGCAAACTTCTCTGCTTTCAGAGCCAGAAAGAAGTTGAGAGTTGTGCAATCATTTCTATTCCCGCAGGGCAGCTCAGTTTTTGTGGAATGAGTCTTGTCAAGAGTGCAGTTCTAGAAGTCAGCATATGCTGGTTACCAAGAGAGAGAAAAAATGGATTGTACAAACTATAATCATTTAAAACTGATGTCCATATTTAAAAATTGAATTTTACTATTAAATCTTGCTTCTTACAACATTGACCCAAACATCATAATTTTTGTAAAAAAAAAAATTACAACTGTTGTTACTAGTGACTTTTCTGTATGGCATTACTTTTGTAGTCAGAGAAGTTGAAAACCATTTCACTCTGTTGTGCTATGAAAATAAAATAGAAGAAATGATTATATCTTTTATGTTGTTATTTTTTATTTGCTTTGTGGGGTTTTTTGTTGTTGTTTTTTTTTTTGATAGTCTGTGTATCTTTCTAAATTGAGTTTGCTTTTTTGGTTTTTTAAACTGGAAACCAATTTCAAGTAAAATCATGTAACTACAGTATTTCTTATTTGGAACTTCTTTCCCTCTGAATTGTGTGGTACAGTTCCTTTGTAGTAAAGAATTTCACCGTGAAGCTAACAATCACCTAGATCAGTAGTGGGAATTTTGCTGTCCTTAGATGTTGTTGAACTGCAGTTCACAACAGGCCTAATTGGTAATGCCTGTGGTGAGGGATGATGGGAGTTGCAGTCCAAAATCTGGAGGGCTACATGATTGCCACATCTGACCTAGGTAACCCTAGAGGGACAAAGAATGAAATTCAGAAAGAGAGAAAATCGTGCAGCAGGTATGCTGAGAAACTAGACTAAATCTTGGAAAGGGGATGAATTCAAACAAGTCTGAAAAATACAACATGAATATATCACAAATCCAGAGAATTGAATCTCTCCCCTGCCATCCCTTTTCTATAGCTATCTCTATCTTTTCTTTTATATCAGATGGACATGCATAGTGGGCTGGGGCCATTTCTCCTCCATGTGCCAGTCCAGCAGTCCACACCTGCATGTTTCAACAAGCTCAAAGTGATGTGATATCTTTTCTGGCTGGCATTTTTGGCCAAATTTGTGCCAACACCACTCCTTTTGATGCTTGGGGGAGATTTGATGGGGCTTGGCAGACTTGAGAAAGAAAAATGCTGCATTTTTAGGCAGTTTTGGACCATTTGGGGGCCAAAAAAAAAAGGCCAAATATTGGCCTTTATGTTTTTTGTATGTGTGTGGTCGTGCCGAGGGCTGAAGATATCTTCTGGAGCATCCTGGGGGTAGCCACGGGCCACACTTTGCCAACCCTTGATTTATACTTTTATGTATCTAAAAAGCAGTTTAGGTGGCAGGTGATTTGGAATGGAAGAGCCACAAAGGGAAGGTGTCATAATATGGGGAAGCCTTATGGACCATGCAGCAAAATACAACAAAATCCAAATGCACAAAACAGCCAACCAAATTATTGGCCAGCCAAAATGCAGAAAATACACCATGCAGGTTTTCCAAGCTTTATCAGGCAGAGATGTTAAAAAATCATATAGGACAAGAAAAGTGATTATGTAGGTCACAAGTGTACATATTGTTTCAATATATTACTTCTGTTACCAGCTGAAATAGTTTGCAGGCAGAGACCATTTCCATTCTTCACCATGTGTGGATTAGACACAAAGTGCAATAAAAGGCAGGTAAGAAACTTTCACCTCCATTAGCAACAGAAAAGTAACTTCCCTTGCCATCCAGGGAAGGTCTGTAACTTTTTCCTCCCTGTACCCCTTTAGCCTTTAAATGCCTCACCTATTTGCTGTTTCTGTACAGTTTTTTTTTAAATCCCAGCAGGAGAGGAAAAAATTTGGCAGTTCTCCTCCTCCACTAAAACCTCCCCCAATAATTTCTTTATTTGAAATCTCCTTCTCCTTCAAAAGGTCATCAGGGCATTTCAGTGCATTATGTTGGTAGGCCTGAGTGGGGCACAGGTCTGAGCAGATATTTGTTGGGGCAAATTAAATATTAATTTGTTGTAGGCGTGTTCTGAATTCCATCCAGAATGAAAAAAGTAGACCACAGATTAACAGCCTAGTTAAACTTTGTTTTGGCCCCAGTTACTACATTCCATTCTGAAGCAACCTATTTCTTTAGTTTAGAATATAGTTTGAAAACTTGGAAAAACTACATTCTCATAATTTTTCAGTTTTGTAACTGAAGTCTGCTCTGGGGGGAAAGTTGGACCCTGCACAGAAAAGTATATCGAGAAGTGTAAATGTTCTCTTGAAGTCCTAAAAGTACGGCAAGTTGAACAGTCTCTGGAAACATTTCATCTACTGTACTGGTTATGCAACCGACCGATTTGACAACAGGGAACGGTCAAGCAAGGTTTGTCGACATACCTAAAAAAAGCCGTCAGGACCTGGCAGACTGAGTTCCAGGGTCCTGTCCTGATAGCTCAGAAATCAGAATTGCTCAACCTAATAGGTTTATTACATGCTTGTTTGAATACTATAAAACATTAATTTGGGTTGTAAGAAAGATGTAGAGAAATACAATAGTTCATGCCAACACAACCTAGGATTTCAAGATCTTTATTATGTGTCTTTCAATATCCAAACACAGATTGTGACATTTTAGTATTTAAAGCATCTAAAGCAAATCAGAACGTATTATAAAAATTAAGCCAGACACAAAGATGAAGTTTGAGCTAAACATGATGTATTTTATTTTGCTCAACTTGTTTTTGTGGGGGTTTGTTAGTTCCTATGGGATGGTCTTGTGTCTCTGTTCCTCATCTTTACTGGGGCTCTTGGGCTCTTACTTCTGAAAATGAAAGAAATTAAAACATTGAATTCCACCTCCCCTGAAATCCTGATACACCCGCTGACAAACAGGTCATGTTTCACTGATTGAGAACCACCACTATAGTATCAAAAAGTAGCTTTTTAATCATAAAAAGATTTAAAATAAGTGTTTTCTTTTCTTTTGCTAAATCCAGCAACCTCCTGCTGTAGTTGTTGTCCTGTATCTTCTATCTGCGAGACTGATTACCATGATTATTATTATTATTATTATTATTATTATTATTATTATTATTATTATTATGTTTTTATTTATATAGCACCATAAGTTTTGCATAGCACCTTACAAAATCAAAAAACAACATAAAACTTCTGAATGGTGTACAATCTAAAATCACAAGATATAAAATATACAGTAAATAGGTAATTTATCAAATTAAATAGCTATAAACTAGAAAACTGTAAACTAACAAGACACCCTCAGACTGGATTATCAGAGATATCAAACTGCAGTCTGAAATGCTTCCATGTGTTTCCCGGAGTTCACAGAGCCTCTTCTGTTAATACCATGTGGCTTTTCTCAGTATTGGTTAGGCTGATGTGGTCTGTTTGAGATCTGCAAGCCACATAAGGATTGTGCCAGCCTCTATGCTGGTACCTGGTGCTGTTCCAGATGAGAAGCTGGTTGCACTTGCATAGCCTTATCCAAAACTCTGTACAGTAAAGGTACTTTTATTAATGTTTCTTGTTAACCGTAGACCACTAATCATCTTCCATGAAGCTGCTGCCTGGGTCCAGCCCTGCATGTATGGCTGTAGACAGATAACAGTTTTTAAAAAGTTAGAAGGTGATAGGACAGAACTATTACTGCCTGTGGGGTAAACATTTCCCTTGTTGAGCTGCTGCCTTTCATCAGACTAGTTCTGCAAGTCTTTGGCGCTCTTTTAAAGATTTCATCAAGGACATGGGAGGCCTACGAAGAGGCCCAAGGCTGCACAAAGCATACCAGAATTGCCACCCCCACTGATAATGTAAGGACCCCAAACCTTTAATTAGCAACAACACAGAAATATATTTCTAAACAGTGAATAACTTGCAGACTAGAAGAATGGATTCACAACAGATATATATGTTGAATCTATTCCTGAAGAGTGTAAATATAATGTAAATATATATGCCAGTATAATTATGCTGGTGAGAGACAGCATTCTGTAGTGGTTTGAGCATTGGACTATGACTCTGGAGACCAGGGTTTGAATCATGGAAATTCACTGGGTGACCCTGGGCGAGTCACACTCTCTCAGCCAAGGAGGATGGTGAAAGCAAAAACAACCCCCCTCTGCACAAATCTTGCCAAGAAACCCCCATAATAGGGTTGTCCTAGGGCAAGGTGACCAGATGTCATTACTGCAGAGGAGGACAAGGCATCATAAAATGTAGGATATTACAAAATAAAAGCTAACAACCCTCATGTAAATATAAGTTCATGCTTCTTAGTCATGCTCAAAATGGAGGACATTTTGGAATTCCTCTTGGATGAAAGGTTGAAATGTAGGACATGTTCTGGAAAAGGAGGAAGTCCAGTCACCCTGCCCTGTGGTTGCCGTAAATCAGCAATGACTTGAGGCACACACCAATGACATGCTGGATCCCACAGTTTCACAATGATGAGCAAATGGGCTCCATGACCTTGGGTTCACCCACTGCAGAATGGTTGATGAGTTCCCTTCCCACCAAAGTCAAACGTGTGAGAGAGGACTGTGGTGTATGCAGTCCTGGAGACCAAAGTTACGGTAATTTTGGAGAAAGCCCACCAACTGGCTCAACTATTTTTATGCTAGTATGAGAGCATAAACAAGATTCCTGCCTAAGGGGTACTTGCTCAATATTATCTTGCTGGTCTAGCAGTTTGGTATGGGAGGACGCCTTGGGTGATCTTAATACATTTACTTTTTTTAAAGAAGAAGTGATCCTCATGGAAACACTGTTTATTTGCAAGACCTAATCTGTGTAAGAAGGGCTGAAAGAAAGAAAAAAAATGCTAAGACTTTGCTGAGCCCTTTATTTCAAGTACATGACTGTGTTAATCTACAGTATAAAAAGAATGTGAAGAATTGATGATAAAGCAGTCTGGTTATACCTTTAAAATTAACTGATTTATTTTGCCATGCCCTTTAGTGGTTTTCAGTCTACTTCTGCAGATGCACCAATGGATCTGGTACTGTTGTGCTAGATACCAAGCTGAGTAGCCCATACACAAAGTACCAAAGTAACAGTAAATCCGTTCAGAAATCCACCCAACAGTGATATATTTATTGACCAACCAAAATGCACAATATACATGTTGCAAGCTTTCAAAGCTTCACTGACTTCCTCATCAGGCAAAGTATTAGAAACCAAACAAGAGAAAAAATTGAAAATGTTAGTCATAGACTTGCATTTTGCTGTTTTTCTTCTTAGTTAAGATGGTATGGAGGGGCATATCTTGCAAGCTGGCACCTCCTCCTTTTGGCCATGGGACAACTGGGAGGTTCCCAAAGTCCAGGAAATTCAACATCCATTTGCTTCACAACAAAGACACTTTCTTTGGAATCCAACATGTCTCCATCCTTCTGAGGCCACAGGACCCTTTGATAGGCAAAGGACACTGGATTTCCCAAGAAGCCTCAATACTTTTGCATCAGGAAAACTATAGGTGTTGTTGAGGGAAAATATGTCAATCCAGTCCAAATTTAAGAAATTTAACATCCATTTGCATCACAACAAAGACAATTCCTTTGCAATCCAATATGTCTCCATGCAGGGGAATCCTAAAGAGTCAGCCAGTGGATTTGTACCTTCATATTTGAGGTTACAACCTCCAACATAGGTAAAATGTTTTTTCTTCTTCAGAAGCCAGCAACTGGTGGGGGTTGTTGTCCCCTCCATTGCTGCCCTACAATACACATTTTTAGTCTGTCAATCTCAGGATGCTTGCAGTCCCTATTAAAAAATGGCATAGGGCAGCAGCGGAGGCAACACCAAATAATCTGTGAGCAGTAAAATCCACAAAAGGCAAACCAGCAAACACGGAGCGACAACAGTATCTACAATATGTTTGATTGAGACCATTAGAAAACCTTTGGCTAAGCCAGAAAGGAAGCTTCTGGTTCAGTGTAAAGTCAAACATAGCCACAAAGAAACCTATGTTATGTTATACAAACTACCATTTAGTGCTGCATCCAAACAGTCAGTATAAATTACACACATCTTTTTTTAAGTTTTAAAAGATAATAATAAGTAATAATAAAAATATTTATATTTCCCTCTTCTCCCTTCGGATTGAAGTGGGATTACAGCAAGTAAAAACATCATAAAAATAGTCTTTCTGCCTGTTTTTATGATGTTATGGTATTGTGATATTGTGGATAATGCAAATATAAATATTTGAGTGTAGCCTATTTCCAGGATCTCAAATTATTTATTGTTTTGGAAAAGACAAGGCAGGGGGCCCTCAGGTTTGGTTCTAGGATCCAACAGGGATACAAAAACCAGTGAATGTTCAAATCTCATTAAATGCAATAGATTTTAAAATGGTGCACCAGGGAAGTAGCCAGGATTTTAGGAAGGGGGGGGGGGTCCAGACTAAGTACCACCATTATAATGGGGCTTGGGTGCAGCGAGGCAGCAGCACACACCATTCATTTTTCTAATGGAAGGGGGGGGGTCCGGACCCCAAGAACACCCCCCTTGGCTACGTCCCTGGGTGCACCTCATATAAAATGGCTAAATCAAGGCTTGCCTTTTGAAATTTATATATTTTTAGAATATTTTAAATAATTCAAAAATATATAAATTCTGACTGTATATTTTGGAATAATAAGAAGATGATCCCATGCCCCCAAGCTCTTCCCAAGAAAGAGAGAAATCATTTCTTGTTATTGACAGTATGTAATGGTCAGACAAGTAGTCCAGGAACATATCTTTTTAATAGGCCAAAACATCTTCTGTCCATATAAACTAATAATTGCCAGTGGAGTAGTCCAGGAAAAGAACTTCTTAATAGGATGAAGTTTCTTCTAATTGTCTGAGTTATAAGCTAATAAAAGTAATTCTTCAAGACAGTAGTAATCTAATGGGTGAATGTGGATCATGAAGTCTTCCCAGTATGGGGTAAAACAGTTAAAGCTAAGCTACTCTTACTACTAATGCGCTACTCTTACTACTAATGCTTAGCAATTATAGATAACTTTCTAAGTTGTTCAAGCGCTTTCAAACACTCTTTCTTCTCATAATTCTGGCCACACCTCTGTAAAGTACACTGGTATTATTATTATCGCTACATCGCAGGTGAAAGGTTGAAAGGGAGTGAGGCTTGCTTAAAGCAATTTCATAACAGAGATATAGTTTGAACCAGTGATGGCCTATTTTGCAGCTTGTTTGCTTTGAAGATGTAATTACATATTTCATATTTTGCGTGACACTATATTAGGATTGTAAATTTTGCATAGTTTGAATTGTCCATGTCAGTTTCATACGGGTTCACTCATGAGTTTCTTATTTCCTTTTATCAGTCTGCAAATATTTACAGTCACATTTAATATTTAATTTGTACTTCAGAATGTATCCTCCCTGTAGCATTTTCTATTGTATACATTTTCTCTTTAAATGTATATTTTATATGTATCTTGGCACCCTTTTTGAATTGAAAATTGTATCACAGAAGGATGAAATCTAAAGAACTCTGTTTTGATTTGCAGATTAGACTGGGAGAGGTGAATTAGATTAGTCCAGAGATCCACAAACATCTCTAGTTTGAATTCTTCCAGTGCAGACCTTAATGTAAACACCTTTCTGGCTTCTGTTTGCGATAGTGGGAGAAAAACCTAACAAGTTACACAGATTAATGTAATTGCCATGCTATGTTTAGATTTGTTACATAGAGATTTTTCTTACAGTACCAATAATGTGAGTAGTAAATGAAGGTGGAGATAAGTTTTGAGCTCTGGTTTTGGAGGAGCATGGGATCCGAGCAACATCTCTCCTTAATCTGCTGCAATTTCCATTCAAAGTTTGGGAGACACCTTTGATTTTTATTTTATTTTGATTGAATGCTATGCACAGTTCAGATATCTGCATGAGAACTAGCAATGTGCTCCCTGCCCCATGTCAACACAAAATTGTAATTCCCTAGGAGCCAATTTTATTATTATTATTAACTGCTGACCTCTGACTTCACCGCAGTTATTGTATAGTTTTAAAGTATGTTTTATGTTTTAAATTCTACATTGTTTAATTGTATTTTAGGGGAGGGTGTGAGGGTTCGGACTATATATTTTAATCTTGTAAGCCACCCCAATTGCATTTTGTAAAGAGGCGGGATATAAATAAATTTTATTATTATTATTATTAAAGTCTTTATAAAATTTTATGTCGTATGGCGTATAGAAGGAAACACATGAGTTGTACATTTTCACAAGTAAGCAGGAAGCACTAAAAGTTCCTTTCACAATTATTGGCTGTTTTATGTTCTATTATATTTACCATAGTATTTGTTAAGTCCCTTCAAGTAAATGCTAACTTATGGAGACCCCATCCTAGGGTTTTTTGGGGATTTTTTTGGCAAAATTTGTTCAGGGGGTTCTACAATTGCTTTCTTCTTGGGCTGAGAGTGTATGACTTGCCCAAGGCCACCAAGTGGGTTTTGTGGCTGCATGGAGATTCAAACACTGGCCTCCTAGAGTCCTAGTCCTACACTGAAATCACAACACCACACTGACTCTACTTACTGCATTTAATTACTTTACTTACTATATTGAATTACTGAAAAAAATATTTGCTTACTTGCTTTGAAAACTTGAATTGTAGAATATTAAACTCTGATGCAGAACTGTGGTGTCAAATGAGATTCTAATGCATTTTTGCCTAAGGGATGACAGCTATAGTTCAGTATATCATATTCAAAATAACTCGTACCTTGCCAATACTCAGCTATTTCTTTGGTGTCCTGGTTTTGCTCACTTTTAATAGTATCAATGCTACATATTTATTTAAATTTAGATCCTGGCTTTCACTCAGTGTTGGACTCAAGGATGTGATCAACATTAAGAGAGACCAACATAAGTTATGATTCATACATTTCTAGAATGGGCAAGCAAACTTCATACTCTGTAGGAACTGCTTACCGTAATTTGTTTTTATTACAAGTTGACTCTCCTTTGTCTGGAATTCTGAAATCTGAAATATTCCAAAAAACAAAACCTTTTTCATAGGTGGCTGAGGTAGTGACACCTTTCCTTTCTGATGGGTTCAATGTACACGAACATTTGCTTCATGCACAAAATTATTAAAAATATTGTATAAATTACCTTCAGGCTATGTGTATAATAAGGTGTACATGAAACATAAATGAATGCCATCTTTAGACATGGGTCCCATCTCTAAGATATCTCTTTATATACATATATGCAAATACAGGTATTCTGAAATTTAAAAAACAATACCAAACACTTCTGATCCCACATACTGTATTTCAGACAAGGCAGACTCAACCTGGTGTGAGAAGTATGTACAGTACTTAGAATTAAAAAAATCTGAGCCACTGAATTAATTTGAGCAGCAGATTTGAATGGAGTTCCCAGTTCTTGTACAAAGAAATCCTGATTACAAGCTTAGGGTGGAGGCAGGGAGTTGTTTTGGTGCTGTTTGCTATTGTCACACTGTTGGCAGTGAAAAACCTGACTACAAATCACTTTGAGATTTACCAGTAAATCGAAATCTGCCTTCTGTTCTACTCTAGTCCACCACTGGAGAACTATGAATACAGCTGCATAAAATCTAGATGTCCAGCATGTATGTATTTTGCATTCATTTACACACACACACACACACACACACACAGAGAGAGAGAGAGAGAGAGAGAGAGAGAGAGAGTGAGAAGTGTACATGTCTTGAAGTTGCCTGTCAGCTTATGATGAAGCTATGAATTTAATAAGGCTTTCTTAGGCAAGGAATTGTCAGAGGGCTTTTTGCCAGTTCTTTCCTCTGAAATAAAGCCTACAGCACTGGGTATTAGTTGGCCTAAGTACTAACCAGGACTAACCCTGCTTAACTTCCAAGATCAATCAGAATCTGGTACCTTGAGGATGTTTAAGCATAATTTATGTATTGCCTGACTGTATTTGCTGAATTTAACTCTCACCTTTCCACTAATGCATTCAAAGCAGTAATGAAAATTATCATTTCATTAGACAGTTTTGACAGCCCCTCCCTTGGCTACTGTTTCTGTGGGAGAAACAGAAGTGGAAAATGGAAGGATACAAACAGTTGATTTTCTCTGGAAGCAATATGTAATAATTGGTAGTAGCAAACCATCGCAGCACATGGCACATTGATGCCAGTGACTGGGGCTGAAGTACGTCCATGCAATTTTGCAAGTTATATCACATCTCTTTCTTGGAGTCTTAAAAGTGTTCTTTCTTGCTTGCACTTTTGTTATATAAACATCTAGCTCTAGCAGCTTGAAAAGATCCCAGTCATTGGCTGCAAAAAGTGACTGTCTTGTGATAAAATGTTTCAGTTTTCAGAGTTTCCATTTTGTACTGATCAACAGCTGCTCCCAGGATGACTTAGTTCAGCTACAACTAAAACCTGATGCTTTTTTAAAATGCTATTTTTCAAACTGTCTTATGAAAGAATTCTAGACAGATAAAAATTGCCCATGCTACTGAATTATAATATTTTCCCTTTTTGAATTCTGAGAATAAACTTGAAATAAAATTCTTGGAGCATGCATCTATGGGTTGTTGCTGTTTTTAAATTGAAACACTTGGGACTGTTGGGTGATCCATATGTGGTAATGATACATAACTTTATACAGAAAACATACAGAAATAAGTTGCAATGTAGAGCATTTTGAGATAAATATGATAGCTGAAGCCAAGTAAGCCCTTGTAAAATTATATTTTGGCTAATAAAATACACAATCAAGATGGCTTTAAAGAGATGCCAATCTGCTTAGCTATTGTCTTGGCAGTACTTGTAATACCCAATGTAACATGGGTCCTAACTTCACCCTTGAATCCCCTTTTCCTTCTTAATTTCATATTTAAATGACTAAAGCACCTCTTTCTTTCTCCCTTCTCACCTTCCTTCCCACATGGATAAACATTAAGTCAGAATATGGGCTAGAGGAAATATGGGGAAAGGTACACAGATTGTTGTCAGTGTGTGCCTTCAAGTCGTTTCCAACTTATGGCAACCCTAAGGTGAACCTATGACAGGATTTTCTGGGGATGAGAGTGTGTGACTCACCCAAAGTGGTGGGTTTTCATGACCAAGTGGAGACTTGAACCTTGGTCTCCAGAGTTGTAGTCCAACGCTCAAACCACTACACAACGCTGGGTTTTATAGCACTTTATGCCCAGCGGTGCCCAGCATCCAAGCTGACCTCTTAGGGGAAAAGGGAATGAAAGCAACATACAGTGGACAGTTGTTATCTGCTAGGATTTGGTTCCAAGAACCCCTGTGAATGATAAAATCTGTGGATGCTCAAGTCCCATTAAATACAGTGGCATAGCAAAATGGTGTCCCTTATATAAAATGGGAAAAATCAAGGTTTGATACTTGAAATTTATCCTTTTTTGAATATTTTCAAGCTGTGGATGCTTGAATCCGTGTATAAAAATTCTGTGAATAAGGAGGGCCAACTATAATAACAGCAAGAAGTTAACCTGACTGGCAACCCAGGTCTGATCACTTCACCCCTGCTGTGGTCCAGTAGCAGCTTCCTTGCACCTTTCTGTTTGAATCACAAAGTTTGCACAGGGAGATTGCAAGAACAATGTGCTATTCATAAGATATACTGTACTTGAATATGTATGGACTGCACATTATTCGTACCCAGCACCAGTAGCTCCCAGATACATAGACAAAGCATTATTAAGGCTAGTTAGACTGATTGTGAAGACAAACCCTTAGCAATTGAGGAGGGGAATTTCCCACAAATTTAGATCACATGAATACTGTCCTACTTCACTTCCATTTTGACATTTCAACTAGACATTCAATATGTGATAGCTAAGATGTAGCTACTTTAAAAGGAAGGTGTGTACTTCAAAGCTCTTTCTAGAGCCTAATTGTCCCCCATCTAAACTCTTTCTATGTCACCTTTAAACAAGACTTCATTGTGGGAATTATAGTACACACTTCGTAGTTCCCTGCTGTATCCTTTGCATTATGAATCTGGCATCTGAATCACATGGATAAAAATGTTGGGAGATCCTTTAGTATTTGGTATATTTTGCAAAACCTTTACTTTTACAAGATTGTTACTGCTAACTTCTTTCCAACTTAAATTTTTAAGAAAAAAAAATCTGATTTCTACAAACAGCAGTAGCTGGTTTACAGTTAAGAAAGAGTAAAAAAATTCATAAAAGATTCCCAGTCATAGAAAAAATATGAAGAGGATAATAATGCAGATGCTTTCCTCATACCCAAGGATGGAAGATGCCACATGTGAAGTGGCCTTTTAAACACTGAGTGTAATGCATATAGGAACGTGAAATGATTTCTAGAACAGCAGTAGTTCACTTGGAAATATTTTCCTTTATTACTTGAGAAAGACTGGAACTTAAAGGTCTTTAAAAAAAAACAGCTTGTAGGACTTGCACTTACAGTTCCCCAGTTAATACTAATAATAATTTTTAAAATAATAAAAATGTAGTAATTATTGCCACAATCCCAACTTCTAGGCTTGAGAATGCCTTAGTTTCTGCAATAAAATCTGAAATGCCCATTTCTCAGTAGATGGAGCAAAATGGAGTGTTTAATTGGAGAGGCTGAAATCCACAGAGAATTATTAAAAGGTGGTTTATGAGGAAAGCAGATCACATGGATTCATAATGTACTGTACAAGGAAAAAAGTGTACTTTTAGATGAAACCAAACTTTTTCTATCCAGTGGTACTAAGCACAGACTTGCTTTACAGTATGGTCCTATACGTCAGAACTACGTCTCTCTATACTAATTGGGATTTACTCTCAGGCAAATCCCTAGTGGCAGGAAGATGGTAGGAGAGGAAAGTTGTGGATTGGATTGCTTTTCCATATTTAGTTTCCGGAAGTGTTTTGTCCTGGCCAAATGCATCTGGATTCTCTTAGCTTCAGGGCAGCAACATAGGAGAGAAGTAGAAAGAAAACCAAAGGACAAGAAGCTCTAAAAGTGAGACATAATGACAGTCCAGGACAGAAGAAGATAGAACTATATAGGCTATCCAACACCAGTGAATTTAATGTATTGTGAGCCTTCAAGTTGCTCTGATTTATGGCGACCTTAAGGCAATCCTATCAAGGGGATTTATTGGCAAGATTTGTTCAGAGGAGGTTTGCCGTGGCCTTCCCTTTAGAGAAAATTTGACTTGCCCAAAGTCACTCAGTACGGAATCAAATCATGGTCTCTAGAATAGTCTAACACTCAAACCACTATGCCATACTGGTTCCTCCAGACACCTTGGAAAAAAACCTGTGAGGAAGCTCTATCATGGCCCCATGCACCTGAGGAAGTCTAGGAAAGCTCATCCTACCAGCTTCTTTCTTTCAGTTAGTTTCAAAGATGCTACAATACCCCTTTGCATTATGATGCACATCTGACCATTTTTCTTGAGATAAACAACCTGATCTGTTTTTAGTCACTTTTAAAATAGGTATTCTGAGGGTTTTCCATTTAGCTGAAGAAAACCAACTCCTTCCTTCAGGAATCAGACAAATAGACCCATAATCATTTTTATTGCCATTTTATATTTGATGCCACCTCTTTCCTGGTTGGACCCATATACTTTACTCCGGGTCACAATCTGGACAGTTTTTTTTAATAGACATGCGAGTGAAGGTTGGTAGCAGTCCATGTGAAAGAGCCTGTTCTCCTTCCATCCCCAAAAATTCATTACATACTTTCCTGTAAAGATCTTCCACTCTACAATTAATTTATTTTTTAAAGCCTCCTGGCAAGGATTTAAAACATTTGGACCACAGAAAGCTTTTGTTATACACCTAATATAAAATTCTAAATATGAGGTCGTTGCCTTACTCCTTTGTTTATCCTGATGCAAATATGTTTGCTGAAAGAGCAATAAGAGTTAATAGTCAAACTTTACAACGCACGCCGAGAGTTTCACATAAAATGTATAACTGACTACCCAGATGGCAAATGCTGATATGTAAATCTAAAACATGAAATTTTCCGTTGGGGTCCAGATGGCGGCTTAATGTGAATTGTTTAACATTTATGTTTATCTTATTAAAACTGCCTTTTATAAGTCCAGACAAAGCTAGCAATGTGGC
The DNA here is from genome assembly GCF_019175285.1 of Sceloporus undulatus. Classification (NCBI taxonomy): domain Eukaryota; kingdom Metazoa; phylum Chordata; class Lepidosauria; order Squamata; family Phrynosomatidae; genus Sceloporus; species Sceloporus undulatus. The sequence goes on from NC_056522.1 coordinate 204,597,329, forward strand.
TTGGAACAGACTCTGGAAAAGCATATCAGCAAATGAGTAAAAACACCAAATGCCAGTCAGCATTTAATTTCTAAAAAGAAAGGTCTTCACACCCAAGCCTGCTGAGAAACCAAATCCATTTGCCCTGGAAGCCCTCGTCTTTTTGTGGCTAAGTGTAATAGGGACAGGTTGTGGTTGTTCGATGCTGGGGGAAAGGCACACTGTAGACCATGGGGAATTTTCTATGAGTTTGATCCAGAGTTGCACGGAGGAGAGATCCACTCATGGGATGCTCACACTGGTGCAAAAGAAGAGGCTGGCAGTCACTGATTCCTTCTCCTCCATACTACTAGACCAGTGGTTCCCATCCTGTGGGTCGGGACCCCTTTGGGGGTTGAACGACCCTTTCACAGGAGTCGCCTAAGACCATCGGAAAACACATATTTGCATGTAGCAATGAAAATAATTAGGGGTTGCCACAACATGAGGAACTGTATTAAAGAGTCGCAGCATTAGAAAGGTTGGGAACCACTGTACTAGACCTTTCAAAGAGCTTTCAGTTTTGAATAAAAAAGAGGAATGAAAAGAAAATGAAAAAATGGAATATAGCAGCATGGTTTAAAATTCATGTAAGCTGCGGCAGAAAATTTTAAATGACATGTAGACATTTTCAAATTTAGAGTATTTGTTGATATGAAAGCTATTACATAGTTGAGAGCCAGTGTGGTGTAATGGTTTGAGTGTTAAACTACAACTCTGGAGCAGGGTTTGATTTCATGCTTGAACATAAAATCCCATTGAGTGAACTTGGGCACATCACACTCTCTCAGCCTCAGACAATGGCAATTGCAACCCCCCTCTGAAGAAAGCTGTCAAGAAAAACCCGTTACAGTTTCGCCTTAGGGTTGCCATCAGTCAAACAGAAACAATAAGTGTGTGTGCATGTGTGGAATAAGCTCAGTCTTTATACAAAAGGTAATGGGAGCAACTTCCTAACACTTAAACTTCTCAATATTATAAACCCACAGCTTCTTCACTGGTGAGAATATATATAATTTTGTAGCCTCCACACATACTATTTCATTAATTCTGAATATATATATCTGAAACGTGTTTACTGGGAAAGATTCCAGCAGACTGTTTGCCACAAATATATTTTCTATGAAAAATTTAAAAGGTTCCATAAGTGCTTGCGTCAACTACAATTCCATATTAATGTTAAAATGAGATTCACTATGTCAGTAACAAATAGTATATAACACATATGCATATCTTATTTTTACCAGGGCCTTGGCGACAATTCTTGAGACAGAAATGTGTAATGGTTTCTCACGTGACTTGCCGCCCCATATGCAGTGTTTTGTTCTCTTTTCGTTTTGCAATTTCCCACATTAGGTCAGAGGAAGTAGCTGTTTGGGCAAATCCAAGAAAGGGGAATGCCCAAGAAAAAAGCCTATGGGGCTTTCAGCACTTAGGTTGAAAAATAACATGATTATTAAGCACTAGTATAACTATATTCTCCATGGGCTAGATTAATTATTCTTATTTTCATATATTTTTATATTTATGTATTTTTACTTGTTTTATATTTTCCTCCCATCATCCATAGAGGTGCTCTAACTTTTGCCCATTAACCTTTCCTTCAGTTTATTGTTGTTGTTTGGTGCCTCCAAGTCATTTTTTACTCATGGCGACCCTAAGGCGACCCTGCCATAAGGTTTTCTTGGCAAGTTTCTTCTGAGGGTGCTTGCCACAGCTACCCTCAAAGGCTGAGAGAATGTGATGTGCCCAAGGTCACTCAATGGGATTTTATGCTCAAGCGAGTAATCGAACTCTGCTCCAAAGTCTAACAGTCAAACCACTACACCACACTGGCTCTCAACTATGTAATAACTTCCATGTCAACAAATACTCTAAATTTGAAAATGTCTACAAGTAGTTTAAAATTTTCTGCCTCACATGAAATTTAAACCATGCTGCTACGTGAATGGCATTTTATATTCATTTTTTCCAATTTTCTATTTGGAAACCCTTTGAAAGGTCTAGTAGTATGTCGAGGACCAGTGAAACGCACTGAATTCATGAAGCTCTGCTGTGTAGAAGCAGTGGCAACATCAGTTGTAATGGCACCCTGGAAATGAAGAAGAGAGAGTGAAATCTAAAATCCAGATCCTGCCTTTTTATCCAGAACATATTGCAAATGCTTAGACGTGAAGAAGCCATTTTAAATCGGCTGAAGAGGGTGAGCAGCTGGTAAACTACTGGCCCTTAATGAAGCCCTGCCATATTGCACCATCTTCAGTTAATGCCAGCCTTAATTAGTTCATTTTACCATGCCAATCTGGAGGGACCAAACCCTTATTGTGGGCAGCCATAATAACTCGTTCAGCTTCTTCACTGTTGCCCATTATAGGGGGAAAATGGCATCTTTTGTGAAAGAGATTGTGAAAGACACTTTAATTAGGAATGTATATGTTATAGGTACCACAAAATTTGTTGAACATAGATATGTACAGGCAGGAACGTTAACCATTGTCTTGTTGGATTAGATCCAAGGTTCATCCGGCCTAGATTTGTTGTTTCCAGGAGTGGCCATCCAGATGCCTCTGCAATTATCAAGAGACCAGGACAATCCTTTTTTCCCCTTATTCACAGGTATAGATACTGATGAGGGCCAGTTTGGTGGAATGGTTTGGGCATTGGACTAGGACGCTGGGAGACAAAGGTTCAAAGACTTGGCCATGGAAACCCATTAGCTTACCTTGGGCAAATCACACTCTCTCAGCTTCAGAAGATGGGGATGTCAAACTCCCTCAGAAGAAATGTGCTAAGAAAACCCTATGCTCCATTTAACCTCCCAATTCTCTCTTACTCCTTTGGCCCCAAATGATACCTCCTGCACTTTTTGTGGAGGTCTTGAACAGCTTGAAAAGATAAAGGGATGTTGCAGGAAGGAGAAAATGAGCAAAGATGGCCTACTTCTCTTTTCTGTCAAGGGAAATGCTCTGTTGAATCAGGGTGACCAGATGTCCTATTTTCCAGGACATGCCCAACATTTCAGCCTTCTGTCCAGGATTCCAAAATGTCCTCCATTTTGAGCATCACTAAGAAGCATGACTTTACATTTATATGAGTGTTTTTTGCTTTTATTTTGGAATGCCTTCCATTTTTCTTGAATGTCCTACATTTCACGGGGCCTTGTCCTCATTTCCACTGAGGACATCTCGTCACCCTGTACTGGATAAAAAGTCTTTGATACACAGAAAGAGTCTTCCATTTGCAAAAAACAAATCCTGGATCCAAACCCTCAGATCTGCAGCAATGTATTACATAATAAGCTAATCATTAATTGTGTAAGTTAAATACTTGCTTTTGTCACTCCTGATTCTGTTGGCAACTGGTTTCATTGGGTGACCCTGAGTTTTAATGTGAAACAATATTCTCCACCTAGTCCAATGGCCCTTAGACTTTTTACTCTTGTGACCCCCTTTACATCTGCATCCAAACGTCATACCCCCTGATGTATATGAATAAAAATGTTTGTTTGTTTAGTGTCAGTATTTTTGTTCATACATTCCTGTGTATTCACATTTTAGCATCCCCCACCCTCCTCCTCCTCCAGGCAAAGACTCCAAGCATCCTCCTTGGCTTTCCCTTCCCCTCCAGGGGGTTATTTCAGACATTAATTTTTAAGCACAACTATGTGAATAATCTCACACATTCCAGTTTCATTGTTCACACTATTTTTTTCCATTGGAACTACATCTCTACAAGTAAAGATGGAGTTGATGATGCAGATGTATTTGAAACATGTGCAAAGCTTTATTCCGGGTCTATGTGCATTGATTATTTACACAGCGGACAATGCAAATCTTTTAGGAAAATACAGACCCCCCCCCAAAATTGATTATCTTGGGTTAAGTGGGGGTTTTCTGCAGAACACCCCCCCCCCCAAAAAAAAGTACTCTGGTGCATTCAAAGTGTGTGTGAACAACCAAGATTAAACCCACATTCTACTGTCTGAATAACCCCAAGACAGAAAATGTTTGCAAAGAGGAGGAGGAGGATGTATCAGGGCCTCCAAGTCTTGTGCCACCTCTCGTGCCTCCCCGGGGGTCTCATCCCAGTTTGAGAACTACTGACCTGGTCAGTGAATATTGATAACCCTGACTTGTATGTATTGGTGAACATCCAGATATGTAGATACTAAATTATTTTAAGGTGATCCTCATCATTCATTCATGAATATCTGAAAAGTTGGGAAATACATTCTTATTTAGGGCCATTCACACATTAATTTGGAACTGTCAGGGTTTGAGTTGTTAAATATAATTTTTATAGAATTATAAATCAATTTGAAAAAAAAAACCAACCACCAAAACCCAAGTGTTATTCATTGTTTTGGGGGGGATTTGGTTGTTGGATATAGTTTTGAGCTCCAACATCAGAAACCTAAATTCAGTGTTTAAAAAATGTAACCCGTTTGTTTGTTTTTAAAAAAAATTAAATCAGTCACTTTATTTATATTCTGCCTTTTCCCCCCAAGGATGGAACTCAGAGTAATACAGAAGTTCTGTTATCTTTATGGAATTATGTATTTGCATTTTTAAAATGTCGTAGTGTGAAGTAGTCCATGTCACTGGAATCATTAATGCTTATTTACAGTACAGTACAGGCAACTAGGTCTTCTACGCGTTTATTCCTAATTACTCCTAAGCAGTTCCCATGAATTTCAGTGGGGCATGCTCCCTTGTACTTGTATTTAGAATTACAGCCTTGCTGCAACCCTCTCCATTGTCTATGTTCTTGACAAGTAAATCCCATTGATGTTAGTTAAGTGTGTATGGAATTGCTTCATGAAATCCATGCAAGTGCTCAGGCCAATACTTAAGCACTAGCTGCTCAAAGTTGCCTTTTCTTATAGTATCATATTGTTGGAAGGGGCATCATGGACCATGGAGTCCAACGCCCTGCTCAATGCAAGATTTCCAGCTAGAGCATCCCCAGCAGGTAGCTGTCCAGCCTCTTTTTGAAGGTATCCAGAAAAGGAGAGAGAGCCCAATATCTCTCTAGGCAATTGGTTCTGTTGACAAGCTGCTCTTATTGTCTAGAAGTTCCTTCTAGTGTTCAGTCGAAATCTACTCACCTGTCATTTAACGACTTTAGACCTTGTCTTACTCTCTGGAGCAGCAGAGAACAGGCGTCTTCCTCCCTTCTGATCAATTATCTCATTAATTTTATACCAGCATGCTACAAACAACATCCAGAGGCTCATTTTGACATTAACATCAGATCATAAAATGTCTCTGGCCAGTGGAAATGTAATTTGATTCCATGTAAATCAGCTTAGCTATGAAAAGTTTGAACATCCATAACATTTCTCTCTTTTTTAAAACTCTCTCACACAGGATATGAATTTGATTGACATTCTCTGGAGGCAAGATATCGATCTTGGAGCAAGACGTGAAGTTTTTGATTTTAGCCAAAGAAAGAAAGCCTATGAGCATGAGAAGCAGGAGAAGCTTGAAAGAGAGAGACAAGAACAGCTTCAGAAAGAGCAAGAGAAAGCCTTCCTTGCCCAATTGCAGCTGGATGAAGAAACAGGTGAATTTGTTCCTATCCAGCCTACTCAAGCCATTGAACCAGGAAACAGCAATATATCGAACAATTATTCCCAGGTAAAAGCACATTCTCTTTTCTTCAAACTGATTTATGTGTTGTATCTTCCTCTCTTCATTGCTATTCTCCTTTAGGAAAGAAACAAAAGCTGCTGGTTATTTGGACATAATCTGTGTTTAACAGATTTTTGTATTGATTAATATTTCCTGTCCTTTTATTTTTCTCATACAGAGAGTACACATTTCCAAGCAAGATGCAGATGGCCTCTTTAGTGACATGTTTGATGACTGCATGCAAGTACTGGCAGAAACTTTCTCATTTGTAGAGGACCCCAAGGTACATTAGCTATGCTGCAAATCAAATGTTTTTAATGTACCATATATACTTGACTCTAAGTTGACATCATGTATAAATTAGGGGCGGGTTTTGGGGTCAGAATTATGGATTTTATGTGACTCAAGGGTAAAACATAGAGGCATGTGCCAAAGAATGTAAAGGATGAAGCAAAGGAGAACAATTCAAAAGAACTTACAGAATTCCTGCAGGCATAACTGATGGTGCTCAGCATGAAGATAAGAGTTAAAATACAGTATTTACATTGGCCCATAGATAAATCGACCCATGTTTTGGGGGTCAGTTTTTTGACTCAAATTTCTAGACTTATACATGAGTATAGACGGTAGTCCCTCTGAGCTGTTAAAAATATTCAACGACCCTCTTTTTCTCTCTTTTGTAATTGTGGTTGTCTTAACACTGTGTATTAAGCATATATTTGACTGTATTTGAATATTCTCTGAAAGACTGTATTTCAATGCTAGTCAGTCTTTTAGAACCAAGAGGTTTCAAGAGTAACTGAGATATGTGTCATAATATTCCAGGTTTCTCCAGTTGAATTTCAGCAAGTGGCACCTTCCGACATTGAGAGCAACCAAGTGTTTGTTGACTCAAATCAGATACAGCCCCTTGATTCATCTGTCCTTCAGCCTGCCATCTCAGAGTTTATAGTCACTCAGGCCGGGGGTGCACAGGACATGGAGCAAGTATGGGAGGAATTATTGTCTATTCCAGAGCTCCAGGTAATACTTGCAATCAGCACTTGAATATATTTTCAGCTGCCTTGGAACAAACATTTACTATGAGGATTTGAAAATCCAACATTGTCATTTTATCTTTATTCAGATAATACTCCCATCCAAATTTGCCCAAGACTTACACCAAGTTCTACTTAGTTCAGTGGGGATTTCCTTCGAAATATGCCTTACAATGCAGGTCCAAAACCTGAGGCCCTCCACATTTGTGAAAGTGGAAAAGCTGTGGATAAAAAACCCCCACCTTTTCCCTTGAGAGACCACTTCTCTAGGAATCTCTAGGTCCTCCAGCACAACTCTATGGTCAACATCTGCCAAAAACTGACCATAAAATCATACTGGAGGACCTACAGAGGCCTAGAGAAGTGTTTTCTCTAGTAATCTCTAGAACCTCTAGCACACCTCTATGGTCAGTTTTCAGCAGAATTTCTCTGGATGACCTAAGGCTTCCTAGAGAGAACATAATAAAATCTGCAAATAAACCCGTAAAAATCAAAGCCAAAAATGTAGAGGGCTAGCTGTATTCAGAAACTAGTCCTACTGACATCAGTGGGGCTTACTTCCTAGTAAGGATGGTTAGTGTTATTTTTACTGGTTTTCCTAGGTATAATAGATTAATGCCTATAAATCAAGAGGAAACCACATTGGTTTGGGTTTTAAAATGTGAACTACAAATTATAATGCATTCCTAAGAGACTGAACAGAAAACTGTATTTGTATAGAGAAGTACTACTGTAGTTAATTAGACTTGCTCCTAGTAAATATTTATGTGTATAAGACTTCAGTTTTATTGCTTATCATTATTCTTGTAGCCTAATACCCTGAAGGCACAAGAACCCATCTGATTTCAAAGCTAAACAGAGCCAGGCCTGGTTAGTGACTGGAAAGGAAACTGCCAAGGAACAGCAGTGCTGTAGGCTATATGCAGAAGAAAACAATGGCAAACCTCCTTTTAAACAAATCTTGCAAAGATAATTCTGATAGGACACTCATAAATCCAGAGTTGATTTGAAGGCATGCAAAATCTTTTCTTTGTTGTAGCACCCGACAGAACAGGAATGGGGGGAACATGTGACCATCCTAATACTGTTGGACTGCACCTCCAGTCATGGCTCACCATCATCTATGCTGCTAGGATCAATAGGAGTTGCAGTTGAACAACATCTGGAGGGCCACATGTTCTCCATCCTAATATGCAAAACCCCAGTCCCAGATAACTGATGGCTTGGATAGTGTTTCTGCCAAGGTGTAGTTATATTGTAATTTCCATATAAACAGAGTGTGGGGGACATCTTTCTTGAGATATCTTTTCATTGTACTGAGCTTGGCTTAGAAAGGGGGGGGGATCCACAAGTATTGATTGGTTATTCCTGAGTGACAATAACTTGCACAGCCGCTAAAGAAATGGTATTGTTAGGTTTCATAGGCACAGATGATGATGTTTGTTGATGACTCTCCCACATCTATGGATTAAAACCAAGGGTTTTAAAACCTTTTAAGGAGAGTAGGCACTGCCTTTCATGTCCATGGCACACGAACAATTGTATTATAGGTTTCTGGTAGCAATGAGCAATGCACTTCTGTGTGCTTTCTGGTTAAATCTTTTATTTAGACAGGCTTTGGGCTGTTAACTGATTGTAGCAGAAGGGTCTTTTAATGGGTGTGTTGTACTTACAACTTTTTGCTATGCTATAAATGCATTTTAAACTGTTTTAAATTACTGTTTTTAATAAGATGGCTTATTTCATTGTTTTAAAAACTTTTTCCTAATAGATTTTAGCTGTACTTTGTTGCAATCTAGATTTTAAGATGCCTTGGGTCTTGTACCAACAGAAAGATGAGACATAAATTAAATAAATAATTAGGAAAGAATAGAATTTTCCCAAAGGCAAAAATATTTTAGCTTGAGTAGGGCAAAGGCACGTTGCTAGACCACGTGCTTCCTTGAAGACATTTGGATTGCCTCCAACGGTTTACTTTGTAGTGTTTGAAAATATTGTCTGATGCAGCATCTATGAATGCTAAAAAAGCCTAAGCAGTGTTTTCACTATATTAAAATTGACAGGAATTTCATCCAGTGCTGTAAACCTTCAAAATGTGTGTTTTTAACTGGTGGTACACAACTTGTTTAGCAACATGCATGTGTTGTTTTTTTAAAAAGCAAAAGGCTGTCAGTTACAGTGCCTGAAAATCCAGATCCCCCTTTTCCTTACCATTCATTTATTCCCATCCTCTTCATAGAGGTTTCAAAGGCTAAAGAGTGACTAGTAGTTGCCTGCATGCAGCTTCTCCTTCTGCTCTTCCCTTTTGCTCACCAGATTTTTTAACCTGGGCAGAGAACCCACTAGGGCATAAGGAAGCAATAATAAAAGGGACACCAGCCAAACTATTAGTAGCAAGCACAGTGCCAGCGACAAAGGTTGGCACTGAAGATGGGTAGAACAGTGATTGCTAAGGTGTACAACATAAACTTTATACAGTCAGTGTATAGTAATGCTGAACATCTTTGTAACATTTCTTTTATAGGGCCTTAACATTGAAAATGACAATCTGGCAGAAGTAACCCTAAACACATGCACAGCAAACATACCGTCAGAGGCTACAGTGGACTTTACTTTCTACAATTCATTGCCCACTATAGAGAATGAAGTTGCTAGCTGCGGTCCAGAGTTTCTGAAGCCTTTGGAGGCTTCCTATTCTGGCATTTTACTGCCAGAAGATCTTAGTCAAAACAACACATCTTCCACAAGCACTGATTTTTGTGAAGATTTCTATCCTGATTTTATTGATGTCAAAATGAACAGTAGCATATCCAGCCCACCACCCAGTTTTGTGGACCAAGCACTTGCTGGCTTTTTAAATGACCCTGTTGATCTTTCTGATTTTGCTCAGTGCAAAGCTTTTAAGTGTGACCTTACAGGAAACACTCAAGAGTGTAATGATTCTGACTCTGGCATTTCACTGAACAGGAGTCCCAGTACATCTTCTCCAGCTCGATCTGTTGACTCGTCTTCTATCTGTAGAGATACAAGCTTTGGATGCAGTGATTCTGAAATAGAAGAGATGGATAGTGCCCCTGGAAGTGTGCAGCAAAGCAATGCTAAAATGCATTCATTTCAGTTGTATGCTCCACTCTCTCCACCTATAGACGGGGGGCAAAGTACCCCCAAATCTACTTCACCTCTTAAAGGTGTGGTCAAGAGAGAATTGCCTGCCAATCCTGGTCATTCTGAAGCTCCATTTATGAAAGACAAATCTGACAGCCAAGTTGAAGCTCATCTCACCCGAGATGAGCTTAGAGCAAAAGCTCTGCAAATCCCCTTTCCTGTTGAAAAAATCATTAACCTCCCTGTGGATGACTTCAATGAAATGATGTCCAAGGAGCAATTCACTGAAGCCCAGGTTACTCTTATTCGCGATATACGAAGGCGAGGCAAGAACAAAGTGGCTGCTCAAAACTGCCGTAAAAGGAAACTGGAAAACATAACTGAGCTGGAGCATGATTTGGGTTACCTTAAGGATGAGCGAGAGAAGCTCCTGAAGGAGAAAGCAGAGAATGATAAAAGCCTGCGTCTGCTGAAAAAGCAGTTAAGCTCACTATACCTTGAGGTTTTCAGCATGCTCCGGGATGAAGATGGCAAGCCTTATTCACTGAATGATTACTCATTACAGCAAACAAAAGATGGCAATATCTTTCTTGTCCCAAAGACCAAGAAACCAGGGACTAAAGTGTGAAGAGCGAGGCAAATGTTTGCTGAACTAATATTTTTATACAGTACTTATATTTTCTATTAGTGGGGCTTCCTATGATTCAGAATTTATCCTGTTGTTAAGTGACTTTATATAGCTCTTTCCCTCTAGAGTTAAGTATATGAATACACTTTAAATCATTAGCATTACAACAAATATATGCACAACGCATAGTATTTCTGTAAGACACTAGCTCTTACTTTTGTCATGGGAGCAGTCAATGCTTCCTTTTCTACTGTAAATATTTCCAGATTTTTTAATTTATATTCTGTTCCTATAGTTTGTTTTACTCAAATGTGTATCAAGCATGATTTAAGATTGGTGATCCTACTTACTACCAAGACCAATCTTACGCTTTCAGATACATTATTTTATAAACTTAAATGGAATGTTTGCAGTTTCTTACCAATTTTTAAAACTTGCTTTGCTTTATTATAAGAGCTTGAATGTAGTGTAAGCACACACACAGTAACATCACTAGGGGACAATCTAGTCAGAGTCAAGCATTTTGAAGGCTTATGATTTTCAGTGGCAGTATTAATCCCATGCTTAACTCCCATTGAAATGAATGGGACTTGAAGATGTATAGGTTTGGGCTGGATTGTGTCCTTAAAGTTGAAAGTTTGTTCTGCATACTAATGTATGCACCAAGGAATGCTAATCTTTTGATTTTGTACTTTTGAAATAAAGGTTGTATATTCTTTACCAAGAGTATGTCTTGCGTTGGTTGTAGCAGGGGAAAAGAGATAATGGGCACAGGATACTTTTTTGGACAAAGTAAATTTCTACTCCCTGGGCAAGGATAAAAGCTTCTTTGTTGAAATGTATATGGCTAGTTAGCCAGTGTTGCAGATTCCGACAGCCAAGTAGTAGCCAGTAGCCATCCTGCTGAGTTGTACATCCAAGGCAGTGTTGCCAATTTCTGGGGAATTCCCCAGAATCCAGGGATTTAATTAATTTCTTTCTGGAGATTTTGACTGAGTATTCCGATAAATATTTGGGATTTTGGTAAAACATTCTGGGGAATATCTTCGAGGCTTGTTGGCAACACTGATCCCAGGGCTAAGGCATTGTGTGGGAAGGCAGTGAATGCCTTTTTCTGTAACATCCAACAAAATATGATGCTGGTGTTAAGTCACCAGCAGGAATCTATCCACAAATAGCTGTAAGGTACATGAGTAGGAATTGACTCCAGGGAAATCTAAAGCAAAGGTGTAGTGTGTCTGGAGGCAAAGTTGTAAAGGAATGATGTTGAGAAAGTAGTGGACCAATAAAATGGAATTTATGAAAAGGCAAAGCAGGAGATGAGCTTTAAAAACAAAGATAGCCAGGGAGCTTTGAAAGAACTTCACTATTAAAGTGAAGGGGGGCATTTTTGTGTGGTGAGAGGTAAGAAAACTGCTGGTCCCTCCACATTTGCTGGGTTTAGGGGCGAAGGACCAACCGTTATGAATGTGGAAAAACCACAAGCAAAAAAACACTATTCTCTTTACCCAAGAGAATACTGTACATCTCTAGGAATGGTCAAGTCCTCCAGTGCAACTCCTATGGTAAACATCTGCCAGAAATTGATCACAGAATCATGTTGGAGGACCTAGAAATGCCTAGAGAAGCGTTTTCCTCTAGGGACTTCTAGGTTCTCCAGTAAAACTCTATGGTCAACTTCTGGCATAGTTGTGCTGGAGAACCTAGATTCCTAGAGAGAACATATTAATCAAAACCGCAAATAATCAAATATGCAAAAGTCAAAGCTGCAAATATGGCAGGCCAACCGTATTTTATATGCCATTTTTCTCCCAGAAAGGGACTCAACCTACTGGCCAGGACAGCAACAGTTTAAGGTACGCGCCAAGGAAACAATTGATAGACATGCTCATTCCATGTTTATTCTGAGCCCTTCTGTCTCCAGGCAGCCCAGGGCAGTGTACATGATCTTCCCACAGATGTTTAATTCCTAAGTGTAATTCTTTCTGGAACATGATTATATATTCACTCAACATTTTTGTGGAAATCTAGAGCTGACCTATTTATACACAACTTAAGGTCCAGTCTGGCCACATTGTCAGTACATGAAATCTTTCCCTCACCCATCTTGAAAGTAAAAGGAAACCATTATACTTGAATTATTAAGTAATACTTTGAGATAAAGACCAATCCCATAGGCCTAGCACTCACTGCTCTTTGGATTTTACTACACCCCAAAGGTTGCACCCTGGGCCTTCTGCTTCTTATAGTTTCCTTGTCATTATGTGGGGAATGTGAAAACTCTGACCCATCAACTCCACAATCCAGTGCTGTCTTGATATCTACTGTAGTTGCAGTCCAATGTAACACTTCAAAGGCCATGAGTGCTTCTTTCCTGTCATAAAGGAACACGTGAGTTCTATGAAGGCAGCAAAGCACTCTTACTTCAGTATATGCAACTTTACATGAGAACAAAGCTGCACCTGTGGGAGATTCAACTACATGCTGGCCAGAATATTAACAGTGCAGTTTCCACATCCAGCTAAATAGAATCTTAAGGGCAAGCTTCTGTGGACTAAAGTATGGGGCATCAGACTGGAAAAGCCTGGTCTAAAGTATCACGGGTTAGACAGAAGTATTTGGTCTTGTATATTCAATCTTGTGGCATGATTCTACCAACCTGTGAGATATGCATGCTAATAGACCAAAGGTTCTGAATTGTTTCCAGTCCTACTCTAGGTGGAGATGCAACTAAAATGAAAGCAGGCAGGATAGGTTTGCACAGGGCCTAGGTCCAAGAGGCTACCATCTATTTGAAGAGGCTTCAAAAGCTGGAAATGATAAAATCAGTGTGTGTTGCATAGAGGTTCTTCTTGTATGCCTTCGTCATTTCAACGCATTTGTTCAGAGGGGGGTTGCTGTTGCCTTCCTCTGAGACTGAGAGAATGTGACTTGCCCAAGTTCACCCAGTGGATCTCCATGGCTGAGCAGGGATTCAAATCCTGGTCTCCAGAGTTGTAGTCCAAGACTCCAACCACTATGCCACTCCAGCTCTATGTATGGAGGCAATGTAAAAATCAGTTCTGCCCACTCATTTTACAGTAAATATTCCACTATAAGTTGACCTCATCTATAAAATCAGGGAAGGTTTTAGAGCCAAAATCATGGATTTTGATATGACCCATAAATAAGTCAAGGGTAAAACTTTAGGGACATGTAACAAAGGATGTAAAGGGGGAAACATCATTTCATCCCCTCCTTTTCCTCTGGACCTCTCCCTGACCACCTAACACCACTTCCCAGGGGCTGGAGGTTTTAACATCGGATTGGAAAAGGAAGTGGAAAGAAATGCGGTGTTTGGTGGGGAAAGCTTTTAATACCACATTGAGAAGGGAATCACCTCTCTTGCTCTCTCTCACACACATACTCCTGCCTGGGCAGCTCTTTCAGAAATCAATGTCCTGCTTCTTTCAGGACTATTCTAAGCAGTATTACTGTATCAACCTGTAAGTCAACTCAGGGTTTTAGGGTCAATTTTTGGTCGCAGATTTCTTTGACATACTGTATACTCGAGTATATGCAGTAAGTGTAAAGACCAGGACAACAGACTAAAAAGGGATATTTCAGTATAAATGAACAATAAAATCTTGATAATTCCTTTTCCTCATCTTTATTTCCAGGCTATTTTCACAAAGCTTATATAGTCTAACCATTCTTTGGGATCAGCCTCTATTAATTCTGCTTTTCACAGACTTCTCCATTTTTTTCCACTTTGAAAACTACAAACCATACTTGTGTTGGGAATTACATGAAATATTTAATACATGGTCACAGCCACTCTCATTAAACCAGCAGTTTTAATAGGTGGGCAAAGTACAGCCCTTCAGAAATGGGCTGCCACACCTAGCATTCCTCACTATACTCTGTGCTAGGAATAATGGGAGTTACAGGTGAATATCTGGAAGGAACATTTGGCAAGTGTGTTGAACAAGATGCTGCTTTTAGATAGTATGTGAAAGACCCTTTCATTTATACAAATATATTACTGAACATAAAACACAACAGCAGCCTGAGCATAAAATTCACATTAAAAAAAAGAGAAACAAGGGAAACACAGGGAAAAAATGAAAGGCAATATTGTAGAAATCCTGTAATTAAACAGTGGATAAACTTTTTCAAGCTGCCTAGATACATGATAAATGGTAATATTAACTTGTTTAATACTGTATTAGAAATATATTCTAATAGTAAAAATATTTGCCCAAGACTTTGAAGGGACAGAAAATAAATAGGGAAATTTATGAACACTCCAATTTCAGTGAGCACCAACTTTTATTCAGTATTTTTTCATGTACGACAAGATCTGCTTATGCTTTTTAACTCTTGTTAAGAAATTAAATGAAATGCTCTTTCTCTAACAGGCCATTTAGCACCTCATAATTTGTTTAAGAATCTTTTATGAAGTGCAAAACAGAGCTTAAACCAATGTTAGTCTTACCTAGAATAGTCAATGAAATGATTTGGATTCATTGCTTATATGTGACATGCCATCAATACCAATGAGATTTTAAAATTAGGACTAATATACTGAGATCATATTTAAAAAAATATTAGTTACAAAAGATGTCCACAGAATTGCCCCCTCTCCTGAAGGAACAGCCCCAAAGCCTTCCTGGCTGCTGAACACATTTTCAAGGGAAGAGGCATAACCTTTATGTTTGTGCCTTTTAAAAGAATGTCAGAACACTTAAGTTATCACAGCGATCCTCTGCTTAAGGTATTCACAAGGCACTGCAGCTTTTCAGTTTCTAAACTGTGTATTGTACGAAGAAATCAGTTTGGTCAGGTTCAGCCAAGTATTCTTCTTCCAAAGGCCGATTTACAACTTAGAGAAGTTATAATGAAAATAAATTCTGCTACAGCATAATGAAGGACTATTTTGTACAATTAAGGGAATAATGCCTACCCAATGTCCTCTCAAAACCTTTTGAATTTAGTATGTTGTAAAAGCAGAATTCAAGGAGAATGCTCAATGATGCAGAAAAGACCTAATATCCATATACAATTAGATTTACCAACTGTCACAGTAAATTATACTTTATTCTAGATATTTGATCAAAACAGTATGAGATTACAGTCTGAATCATTTTCTGAAGTTCTATCAGTTCTCTGTATGACATCTTGCATCTTATTTCAACTTGCAGAAAAGAGTTGGTCATGCTTGTATAGTCAGGATTAGGTGCCCTGTAGAACTAAAGGACAAAAATTGAAAAGATTATCACAATAAGAATGGTACCATAAAGAATATCCCAGACGTGCACATTTTTTGTTTAGGTACACATTTACTCTTCTGATACTGATCACTCTCCCTGTCCACTCTAACCTCCCCCTGCCACTAAAAATATGTAAGTGGCTAAAGTTCTGCCTTGTCTTAGGACAGTTCATAGGAAATTTCATACACTGAAGAGATGCTTCTTTTCTATCTGCACAGTGCCAGAACACTTCTGAAACTTAGCTAGAGAAAAAAAAGATGCATATGCACTCACCCCTTTACTATCTTCTGTCAGTGGATGCTAAGATTAGCACCCAAGCTTGGCCATGTCCTGTTTCAGAAGAGGGAAAGTGAACATAGGGATGCTTAAATAAATGACTTGAATAAATAGTAAACTGCAACGTGTATATTCTGGTGCAGTGGTTATAAGCAAACAATTGATTTTGAATTTTGCCTTCAGTTTAAACATTTGTACTAAAATTGATTACACTAACATCTAAGTATGTAAGACAGGAAAAGTCTACAAAACCGTCTCCATTGTCCAAACTTGAATTAAGAGTGGGAATGTGGTGATAACATGGAAAACATGTCCCCAAATACAGAATGTTTGGAACCATGATCCTACCTTCACTGGCATGCAGACATAGCACAAACATAATGCAAAATGTAGTTCTAAATACTCACCGTATTATGTAGTCTTCAAGACTAAATGAACAATCGAAGGGAAAATCCCCAAATAGGACATCATTTTACATATTTGTCACCTGAAAGAGAGCCAATGATTTGGCAGGGGCATAATGTGAACCAGATTCAGATGAACAAATGGTTGGTTTATCCCCAAGGAAAATCTGCATTGCTCAACTGAGCTCTTATAACCCAATCTCCTGCTTATCAATTTGGAAATCAGTTCTTCCAATTTCAGTTTAACTTCCAATGAACTTGGGAACATGGTTAACACTAGGCTGAATGCCAAGCCAGTTCACACAAACCACCAGGTGTAGTAGGACTACTGGAATTCTATTTAAAACTGTCCATTTCTGATTTTGTTAATGAACATTAACATTTTTTCTTAGAAAAGTAAAATTATGTTATCAGTTCTTTCTTACTTTTCCAAAATATTTCTGAATTAACTAATAACAAAGATCAACAAAAATCTCATCTCAGCAAAGAATCCATCAGTCCAGTTATGACTTCTCATTCATCCCTCTGCAATGTATCAATCACACTAACCTACCTCCTAGAGTTGTGGTAATGATTACTAGAACAAGTGGAACCACTTGACAGCTTAATATATTAAGTACTACTTTAGTATAAACCGATCAGATGCAAATATTGGTTAATTCAGGGTTCATAGATTTAAAATACAAAAATAAATATTGGTACTCACCTTAAATTTACATAATTTGTTCTTTATCACAGAAGCTGGATTGTCAAAGCCCAGAATACAATCATGGCACATCAATGTTTTTATACTGTATTACTGAGTCTTACCAAGCCAAGAGTTTTCCAATAGGTAAAAAAATCTGCATCTGATGAAGCAGAGATTTCTTCTATGCAGTAATCTGCAAATCAAATAAATTTTTCTTACCTTGTTCATAAACGAGTTATTCTTTAATTCATGAAAAGTGTTAGAGACAAACCTTACCTATTCTTATTCCCCTTCCTTTCAGGTCTAAACGCTAGACCTATGACTTTGGTCAACTCAAGTAGCTATGCCTCAAGGAGATTCCAAATGGTGAAGAACTCTTGCTAGACTTTCTTCGATATTTCAGCTGTGATAGGCAGAATTAACTAGCTTTTGGAAAGCTGCTCACTATCAGCATAGTATTTTATGCCTTCACTTTTCTGGAAGTTGAAGCTGGTGCTGTTGCTGCCTCGTCTTTCTTTAATTATGCTGACTGGTCCACATACACAATAGGCTGCTGAAGTCCTGTCTGAGTTTCCTTTGATCCACACTTTGGCTAAGAGATACATCTTAGAGTCTTAAAAGCTGGTTAATCACTGTCCTTTGCTTGTACTTCACCAAATTCACAGAGAACTAGATCTAAATCACTGGCACCAACAACTGGCAACTTGTGAGAATTGCAAAACAAATACATACAACTAATGAAGTGTTTTCCCTGCATAATTACAATTCCCCCTTTGTTAAGAATCAATCAAGTACCTCAACCCAGCCTCCAGTTTTGCCCCTGCAATGAACAGGTCTAGAAGGGATGATTTAAATCAAAAGTCAGCAACCTGAGGCTCTCCAGATGCTGTCAGACTCCAACTCCTATAAGCACTGATGGCATCTGCAGTGGCAACATTTAAAGCAGTGATTCCCAAACTCTGGTCCTCCAGGTGTTTTGAGCTTCAACTCCCAGAAGCCCCAGCCATCTTGGCCAATGGTTTGAGATTCTGTGAGCTGAAGTCCCAAACACAAGGAAGAGCAGTTTGAGAATCACTGATCTGGAGGATCACAAAGTGACCAACTCTTATTTAGAGTTCATCCATCCTTGCACAAAGAAATCTACACAGGTAGTTTCATGATCTTAGGATTTCATATCACAATACCAAACCATGCCCCTTCAAAATTTTGTTTACTGCAGTATGAACAGTTTCCTAAAAAGAGGAAGGACATAGTGGGAGGACAATCATCTAAGCCCCATAGTAACAGTAATATTATGGAGAGTCAGGGGTGTATCAGTGCTTCTGAGCTTGTTTTAAGACATTGCTTTTGCTTGAGATTTAACCACATTCTTCCAAACCCAACAACCATGATTGTGTCTCATGTTTGAACAACATTTTTAAAAACCTGATAATCCATTCCTATACTGGAATCATGTTTACCGTATACTGTTCTTTGGCCTAGAGAAGTAGTTAACAGGTGAGAAACTCCAGCATCATACTGGCAAGTATATTTCTTCTACTCACTGTGCCCTACTCTTCTGGATGTGTACTGACAGAAAGCATTGCTCTGGCAATAGTTGAAAGAGAAGTCTGATCAGATCGAGAAGGATAGCAAATTATTAGGGAACATGGCTATATACAAATTTTGTGTTAAGTGAACCACACACACCATTATGAATTTAAGCAAGGTATGACCACATCATTCTGATGCTAAAATGCAGTGATTTGTTTCTAGCCATAGGGCTCATATTAATCATAAATATATTAGCCAAAATATTTCCTACAGCTGGACTGGAAATCTGTTTGCTTTCACTTCACCTTCAAGGCCTATCGCTGGGGCTTTTTCACAAAGAGTGTGAAATGTGCTCGTTTACTTAATAGTCAGAAAGTTTATACTCCAAAGAAAGAACTCGGAAGGAATGTGCCTATACTGTGAGCCTGTGTCAACTGAAGAGAGCATACAGAATTACACACAACAGAAGTATTACCATTACAACAAACCCATGTTTTTAAGGGCAGAACGTATATACAAATGAGGCTATACATTTATACACTAAGTAACAGACCCAGGCTATTGGCTTCAAAGTTTTAATTCAATTATGTCTGAACTTAAATCTGTTTACCATGGAGGGGGGAAATCTCAAGAGTAATAAAAGGCAGAAACTTGTTCTGCCAGTGCTCAGTGTAGCTCCTGCATGTATCAATGAAATGGGAAGCAAACTGAATAAAGCTTTAAAAGATCTCTTTCAATGCTTTTTTACTTAAGCTAAGAAACAAAAAGGCTACAAATTAAGATATGCACAAACCAGAAGAATCTGGAATTTTCATTTTAAAGTAAAGGTGTTTTTTTATCATTCACAAGCACTAGTTTAAACAACTCAGTCCTAATTATACAGCTAAGCAAGTTTTAATGCAAACATCTCTTCTCTCCCTTTGCATGTGCAACTCATTTCAATTGGCTACATATGCAGAAAAACTAAGGTTCTTAAACGAGTCAGCATTTCTATAGTTTAAATTAATACAGATTATAATGCACTGATTTTCTTCCTAGCAAGAGTATACCCTAAAACTACATTTCTTTATTTAAAGAAGTTTCAGTAAGAAAAAACTGAACTACACAAGTATTGAAAAAATTAAAAGTTCCTCAATTATTTTTAATTCCTGGTACCACTACCACAAATTTACAGGGCAATATACCTGATTTATGAAGAAAAGACAAAGCTACAACAACAAATTAAAAAAAGAGAGTCAGGAATGTACATCTAAACACTACATTGCATTAAATCAATAGCTGCACTCTTTGCAAACTGTGGCTATGACAGTCCTTAAGAAGGGTTTCCTGTTTAAGCTGCAGTAAATTTTTCTGACTATGGTTCATCGCTCCTTCTGTGGCAGATTTTACAGTTCCTCTAATTCATTTGGGACGACTGTCTCAAAGTAACCTGCAGCTTTCCTGACAACTCCTCGCTTTCTCCTGCTAAGAACTGTAGCCTGTTGAATATAGGATAAGAAAAGGATTACTCTCAATGAAATGCTGCAGTCTTCATATACAACACATATTTGTAGTATACCTACCCTGTTCCTGGTAGAATTTTTAGAACCTTCTTCCACCATAGCCACCACTTCCTCCTCCCGAACCATAGCCACCTAAAAATAGAATTTTGACTGTTAAAGTAATTATTCCTCAGCAGTATTAGCCAGATGCATATTTAAATGTTCTATTTACCTCCATAGGGACTGCCTGAGCTTCTGCTACTGAAGCTGCCACCTCCTTTGATGGGTCCATAGCTTGAGGCTTGCTGTCCACTGTAATTGCCAAAATCATTATAGCTTCCACTGCCACCATAGTTACCTGAGAACAGAATTTAATTTTATGTTTATCATTTAGATCAATCATGATTTTGGAAGGCTTCCAACACACCACAATTCATTCAGACTAAGTAAACTAAGCAGTAATCAAGTAACAGGACATGGTCATGGTTAGAATTAGTTACTGTAGCAATTGCAAAGAATATCCAATACACACAAAAACTGTATTGGAAAGAGTGAGCATACTACTACTTTTACCACAATATTTTGTTCTCATTTCTTTTTCCAGCAACAACTCTGGTACCTTTCAAACACATTAAATTCTAACTTATCTCCAACTTACAATAGTTCTGTGTTTGCAGTGATGTGAATCACATAATCTTTTGATTAATTATGAGACAGAATTCTAGTCTTGAAAACTAGACTTCTAAACCAGTACACTGAAAGCACACGATGTCACAGGACCTTCCAACTTCTTAGATCGTGTTCCATATAAACATTAAAAAGGGGTGGGGAAAGTTTGAGATCCTGAGGGTCCTCCAATTTCTTTTTGTCCCTGTGTTCGGGACACTGCTATGCTTTCAGCTTCCCCAGGCCTTACAAATCACTTATTACATTTAAAGAAAGGCCTCTTCTAAAACATTCTCCCTGCGAGAACATGGCAAAATTGTCCCCATGGGGCACTGACAAACATTTTAGATAAAAAAACTTTTTTTTAAAAAAAGGTGTGCCCCTTCTAGTTTGACAGCTGCTCACCCCTGTAATAAACAAATGTATTTGATCCCTTCTATCCCCTCACTATAGAAGCAGAAGTGAAAAGGCTATCACCAAAGCCTCCTTTTTGATAAATAATTATCCAGAAGAAAACAAAGTGGCAAAAGTAGCTTGGTAAGGTAAGTATCTGAAAACATACTACAGTACTTCTCAATTGATGACTGCACAAAGACACTAACTGGCTAGTAAACTGTAGAACTTTCTTAATTTGATTTTAAAGATTCGAAGCATGTTTGTCTGCAGGCTTGTTACGGGTTCAGCTTTATGGTCTAAATATGGCACATTTATAAGTCTGCCCGGGAAGGGGGAAGGGGGACCCAAAGTTTCCCAAGACACATTTCACCCTGATTTCAGTTCTACTTGAGTCTAGTCTCTGCCTAAATCTACATTATAAAATATTCTTCTATATTAGTTCTGCACAACCTTTCCAAATGACAGCATGAACACCTGTCTCTTTTATCTAACAGAAGCACAGGTAAAAATTGCATATAATTGAGGACTCTTACCACCAAAGCTTCCTCCTTCACTGTAACCATCATAGCCTCCACCACCTCCACCATATCCACCACCTGGGTTTCCATAGGTTGGGCTGCCACCATAACCTCCTCTGCTACCATATCCAGGACTACCTCCATAGCTTCCACCTTGAGATATCAATTAAAAATAACATCATAAAAGGCACCATATTTGTACCAAAACTAAAAGTAACTGAGCTGTACACAACATAGGTGACTTCTAGATACAGTTTTAAAGACTGAACAGTGTAAACATTACAACATGAGGACTACCAATCAAGGCAATGAATTCTCCCAGCACTGTCCCTCTAAATGTTTTGGCCGATAAGCACAATCACTTCTGATCATGTTGGCTAAAGCAAAACATTTAAGGGACACAGGCTGCAGAAGGCTCATTAGCCTGACACAAAGCTCTTAGACATGTCATGAAGTCACATTTGAACAGAGACAACTTCATGTGTTTAATTAACGGCTTCTTCTCAATCAGATTACCATCAAATCATCAGTAGATTGTATGATTCAACTGAAGTGCAAGTATTATATTAAGGTGGTTGGAATTGAATTTCTGATGGCTTCTCTTCACAATTTGTTTACTATTTCATGTGACTCAAAAAATTTGCAAAAACCTCATGTGGTTCAACCTTCAAACATTCTGTGTAATTTTTCTTAAGGATAAGACAAAATTGTTATTTAGCCCAATCTATAAGGGTTTGTAGCTTCAGTTAATACTTGCCTATTAAGTATACTTTACACTTATTTCATGAAATGAAGAGTACAGTAGTAATATGGAACCTAAATTCATTCTTTCCACACAATTTAATAGAGGTTTATGCTGACAAAAGCAGGGTGAGAGGTGACTTTTGTCAATTCACCCTAAATCATCATTATTTTCCACATTCTTCCATAACTTTCCCCCCAATCCTTTGGCATAGCTTTTGAGAGAGTCTGGTGGAAAATCACTTTCCATTATCAAGGATGATAACTCATGGGCAAGTTGTACTCTTGGGAACTAAGACTCTACACCACAGGGCCGGATGTACTCTGAGGCTGCAGCCACACTGCAAAATTAATGTTGTTTGACACTGCCCTAACAATTCTGAGATTTGTAGTTTATTGTGCCACCAGCATTATCTGACAAAGAAGCCTAAATTTCTCACAAAACTAGAAATCCCAGAATTCCACAGCATTAAGCCTTTGCAGTTAATGCAATGTCAAACTGCATTAATTCTGCAGTGTAGCTGCAGCCTAAATTAATTATACTTTAGTAATTACAATGAAATTACTAGTTTTACTGAGATAAAAGCAGGAATATTTTCACCTAGATTCACTCTTTCAGTGCTTAGATTTTCTGTAAACTGTCAGCATTAACACCAGAGAACTGAAAAGAACTATTTACACTTAGAAAAATTCTACCACAAAGCCTTTGATTTCTTTAATTTTAGATATAATCCAAGTGATATTCTCACTATAGTACTTACCATCACCAAAGCCATTGTATCCATCCCCACTACCAAAATTTCCTCTGCTACCACCGCCGCCACCGCTTCCACCACCATAACCTCCTAAATCAGAATACAAGAGTTAAAAACTATGAAATATCAAAATTCAAATAAATGTTTTGGAAGAAAAAAAGGAAGTCAGGAAAGACATTTACCTCTGCCCCCAAAACCTCCACCTCTGCCATAGCTTCCACCACTGCCTCCAAAATTTCCACGACCCACAAAGTTGCTTGAACTGCTCCCACGGTCTTAAAAAAAAAAGAGAGAGAGAGAGAGAGAGAGAGAGAGAGAGTAAGAGTGCAATACAACTATTACCATCCCATTTTATGTGCTTTCATATATAAAACTTACTTCTCTGAGCAGTGGCAGTCTGCATTTCTTGCTTGGAGAGAGCTTTCTTCACTTCGCAGTTGTGCCCATTTATCGTGTGGTATTTTTGAACTAGAAAAATTTTGAGATTTGTAAGTCAAGCTTATTTTCATAGTTGTATTGTTTAGATTTACTGCCCTTTAATTAATAAAAGTTAATTCATATTAAGCCATAAAAACACAGTAAAACAAAAGCAAATTGTTTGAAGTAAAAACACCGCAACCACAGGAAAGGTAATCTAAGGCGCCTTACAGACAGGCCTAAGCGGCGCCATCGTTGCACCAGGAATACGCGCGAGGGACGGCGCTTCCGGACGCGCCTTGCCCCTCGCGCATATTCCGTACAGCAAGATGGCGGCGCCCTATACAGACGGGCACGGCCATCTTGACGTAACGGACGCACAGCGTCCGGACGTCTAAACCCGGAAGAGACGTCGCGAGTGCGCGCTTTGGCACTTGCGACGTCTCTTCCGGATTGCCGGGAGGAGTGCGATTTTCGTGCTCCTTTTTTACAGCACGGGGGAGTCGCGCGGTTTGGCTGCAGCGGCTTCCCCGCGCTGCAAACGGCAGCGGCCCAAGACCGCCCCTTTTGGGCGGTCTGTAACGGGCCTTGGTCAGCCAAAGACAGATGAAAGAGTTGTAAACCAACTGGCAGGAGAATAATTATACTTCTTAGAACTCCCTGGGGAGGGTACTGCAGCAAATAGATGCCAATAAAGAAAAAGCCCTCCTCCTCATTTCTGTTCATCCCATTTCTTAGAAGTAAGGAATACGTGAGGACTGTACCATCTTCTCTAATGAGGCCCAATATGTGGAAGAAGATGCAACCTTAGGCACACACAACCCACAGCCATTTCAGAATCATGCAAACCCCTTCCCCAATTTTGGACAAATGAGCCTTCTCTGCAGTCTTCTAAAAATGGTAGCTAAAGGTCTACTCTAATGGGAACCCCTCCAGCCTTCCTGTAGCATTGCAAGAAGGCCTTGCAACTATCCCTCTTCTATTCTATTTCTGACTAGCACTGAAGCTAGACTCTCCACAAATAACTCCTCACAAACTTTTTCCTTCCCCTGCTGGAATTGAAAGATGCACTTGCTTTGGAGCTGGTGATCTCTGGGTTCCTAATACTGCCTAAGATGCAAGTTGAAAAGCGTTTCAGCAGGTATTTCACTTGCTGAGGACATTCACTTGTCGAAGGTGGCAGGAAATTGTGACTGACAAGACAGGGCATCTGACCAAACTAAATAAAGGGGAGGACAGGGGCAAGGAGGAAGCAGCTAGTTTTGGCTAAGAGACACAGTATGTAAACATGTGTAAAAACAGCCTATGTTTAAAAACAAACAAACAAATGAAGAGCTGCAATGAACAGGCACATAATTACACACACAGAATGGAGAGATCCAGATTTAAATACTGTCGTTCCTCCGTTTGTGCAGACTTCAAATCCGTGTACCTCATTTACTTGCGAGGGACAAACAGAGGGACTTAAACAGGGGGTGTATGCCCACGGGGGTGTGCCGCCATTCAAGCCAATAGGGCTTAAATATCGGCGGATTTCTGTTTTCATGGGGGGGGGGGTTCCAGAACAGATCCTCCACAAAAACAGAGGGACAACTGTAGATGTTTTGGTGTTTGAAATTATTCCCCTCATTGTCTTCTAACTGTAGCTAAAGAAGCCATTGATATGTCTATTGCTGGAGTGGGGGCCATGGGGGGCACAAGCCACCTTCCCTCCATACTTCAAAAGTGGAGTCAGAACTTTAAAAGGTGATTGAAAATATTTGGGCCTCATTCCTACAATAGGTTTTCTGTTCACTAGAAAATGTTCCATGTATAAGTATCATTAAGAAGATACCTGGCCTTTGGCATTCATAGATTCTGAATCCATGGATTCAATCATTCACAGCTTGAAAATGTATTTGTTTCAAAAAATACAATAAGCTATTTGCAACTGAATTTAAGGAACACCATTTTACTATGCCTTTATATATGATGGGGCTTGGGCATCCATAGATTTTGGCATCCATGGAGGGGTCCTGAAACCAAACCCATGGATGAAAAAGCATACATACCAACAATTTTGTCAACTGTATCATGATCATCAAATGTTACAAAGGCAAAGCCTCTTTTCTTTCCACTCTGCCTATCTTCCATTACTTCTATGGTTTCAATTTTGCCATATTTTTCAAAATAATCTCTTAAATTATATTCTTCGGTGTCTTCTTTAATTCCTCCAACAAATATTTTCTTCACTGTTAAATGGGCACCAGGTTTCACAGAATCCTGTAAAAATGGCAAGTTATATTTAGTCTTCCAATCTTCAAAAAATGTTAAATATTTAAAAACACTTTTAGATATACTGTAGATACAACAGTGTTTGCATAATTAAAGTTCAACCAATTCAGTACGCAGAAATATTTACTTACTTCTCTAGAAACTGCTCTCTTTGGTTCCACCACACGGCCATCGACCTTATGTGGCCGAGCTGCCATTGCAGCATCTACCTCTTCAACACATGAGTAAGTCACAAAACCAAAGCCCCGGGAACGTTTTGTCTGTGGGTCTCTCATCACCTTCAAGAAAAGTATAATGCATATAACAGAAATTTAGGTATTGATTTTTAAAAAATGTTTGCTATTATATCATACAAACTATTTGGGAATAAGCCTCACTAAAAAGTGTGACTTGCTATCAAATATACGTAGGATTTCATGTGTAAACTGAATGCTGTTAGGTTCACTTACCACACAGTCTGTCAGCGTTCCCCATTTTTCAAAGTGTTCTCTTAAACTATCATCTGTAGTTTCAAAGCTCAGACCACCAATAAACAGCTTTCTTAATTGTTCTGGTTCCTTGGGATCATGGCCCTGAAAGAAGGAAAGTAGTACTATGCTGCAGTAGATGCATAATGTTGTGGTCAAGTTCATCCATCTGCATTCTTACACAATTTACTCTTACGGGTATGACAATAAAATAATGTGAAAACACCAGTACTAATATTGTTTGTTTCTGGTTTTAATAGCACAGTAATCAAAATTAATTATGAGACCACTTAACTCAAGTAGCTATGGCTCCTATACTAAGCACACTTACTTCTATGTAAATATGCTTAGAATTAAGATATTAACCACTTGGGTTTCTAAATCCATCTATTCAGGTACAATCCAAATTTTCAGCTTCAGCAGATAAAAACTACATAAAAGATGAGCATTACATTTTTTTACTCAGAAGTATCTGCAAGTTCAGTGAGCCTCGCTCCTCATTAAAGTGTACATGTACCTGCAGTCACCAGGGCAACTCTATGTGTGTTTATGGAGAAATAAGTCCTACAATGCTTAATGGGGTTTACAATTCACTGTGTACAGCTGTAGTATTGGCCAAAGAATATGCCTCAGTGAACTCAGATGGACCTGTCCCTGAATCAATACATGGAATTGTATTGACTGTATTCTAAACAGTGTCAGCACAAGAACATAAAAGACATTTCTAAATTGAGTTTAAAAGGATTAACAAATGTTTCAGATATCCTGAATGTCAGCTAACTTTAGCAAAAGATGATTGTTTATGCCTGTCTCAGAAGGATTTTAAATAATTTTCTAGTTACCAAACCTTATAATTCATTCCCAAATTGTTTTTTTATTTGCATGAAGAACATGTTTGACTTCAGAATATGTGACATCTAAAATTACTTAACTTTAAAATCAAAATTAATCTAGATGAAACAGAATAACACTACTGCCTTTTTGATAACTAATGCATTTGCTCAGAAAACAAAGAAATTCAGGGGTCTCTGCACTTAAGATACCTAAAACACTGTTAACAAGATGTAGGGTATATCTTTCCCCTCCACACACAGAGGCAATACAGGACTGTACTTTAATATACCATTCCACAGACACAGTGAAGTATTTCAGTTTCACAAATAGTATGACCATTAAATATCCTTTTCTTATTTATTTTTATGATACAGCTTTCCTTTTAATACACTATTAATACTATTAAAATTAGGTAATCCCTTCTGGATCACCCATCTATTCACATTAAGGGCATAGAAATGCTGAGAGATTTTTTTAAAAAAATCATTGATGTGTATCAGCTTGTATGTAGAAATTGTGTGTTTTATTACAAGTGATGCACTGGAGACAATTTTAAAGCCCACAAATTGAGGTAGTACAATTCATGGGAGTGGAAGAATATAAAATATTCCCTTCTCTTTCTCAAGGTGAACCCTCCCTTCACATGTGTTTTTAGAGGCTCTCCCTCTGAAACGAGTCAAATATTGCATGGACCTCCTACGATCCATTGCTTTGTATTCCACAAAGATTTGTAATCCTTAGCCCTTAGAATTTGTATGTATCTTTGATACCACTGAGATGCTGAGTTTGGAGTCTTGCCTGAAGTAACAGATTTCCCTGAATATAATTACAAGATATTGTCATGATAAAGCTAGGACCATTACATTATTCCTAAAACCAAAAAGAAAGGAGCCAGTCATTTAAGTAACAGCCATATTTCCATATATATTGTCAGTCTGGGGCCAATTTTAGGGCTCAGGATTGCGGAGTGACCGCATGCTCCCAAGCCCTACTGCGCGGTGGTGGTGCCATCATCTAAACATCTCACCCGCCACGCAGACTAAAAAGGACCCATTTTTAGAGGGTTCCTTTTAGTCCTGACTGAGGCCGCGGTGTTTGGTTGCTGCAGCCTCCGTCAGGAGTAAAAATGGCCGGATCCAGCCTGCCCTTTCGGGGCGGTCTGTTGAACCCATTTATTCATGATGTTTTGCCAGCAGCTGTGGCTGGCATCTAGAACACAGGCCCATAGCCCAAAAAACCCACAAAAAAACTAGTTCTATAAAACCATACTGAATCCTATCATGGGCTTTATAGTATCTATTTTGGAATATTAGGGCCTAAAGGCAATACCTAGATAATGGAGCAAAAAGCAGTGGGCTCATATTGAAAGGCAAGGAACCACACAATTTGGCTGTCCCTGAAGGTGCCAGGTGTGTTCAATGGGGACAATCCCCTAAGAAATTACAAGATTACAGTGTTTGCTCTCTGCTGCGTCTTTACTAGATTAGGCCAATCTGGTACCAGATAGCCATTGCAAACATGCCCAGCTCCTTCTGACTTGTTCTTCCTTTCCTTCCAGAAACATATTTTAAACAATCTATTTGTCTATGGCCATCTGATATGTAGTTCTGCCACACAGAGATACTGTATAAGGATGCCTACCTCAACTACTTATAACTATTAATCTATTTTATAAAATTTAAAACCACAAGATAGAACACCAGCCAACACTCAGGTAATTTTAGTAGGATCTAAGTTTACAGTGGGTATTATGCAGAGTAGGGGAATGATGAGAGATGCTGGTAGAGAGGCAGTGAAGCATCTAAGGAAGTAGAACTTAAATGTTCAGCATTTAGAAATCTTTTAACTTAGGCAAATGCTGATTCTTTTGGTCACTACTGGTGTTTTGACTTTCATTTTTAAATGTCTAGTATAATTCCACTTAAGTATAGCAGCTATTTCAACAACAACAACAAAAACATAGTTAACATTGCAACAGATGGCTGCAGTATCTAAAACAGTTTTGTTTCTAAACAGTTCTAAAATATTGCATCAGACAAGTGGCTTTAAAAAGTAAGCAATTAAAACTGAAGGCCATAGATAAATTTGGCCTAGCTCTCAATGAAGTGGTAAACCTATATGTGAGCTTATACTATTTTAGCCTGGAAGTGGAATCTTAAATGACCTAACACCCTTCAGGATACTGAATACTTATCTCTGATAAGCTAGTTTTGTCTCTGGAGCTTCTTTGTATGGAAGAATATTCTTCTAATACAGACGTAGTCACTTCAATAGTTTGAAGTAGTACAAAATACAAAATTATCCTGTGGAATGAATCCAAGCTAACTGGAAACACAGTGAGATCCTCAACAAGTTCTTTCTTCTTCTTCTTCTTCTTCTTCTTTGTTATTTAAATGCCTATCTGGATCTTTCTAAAATTTAGTTAACTTCTATGTTTAGTGGCTTCTATGTTATTTAGCATCTAGTCAAATACTGGTTTTCCAGTTTAAACCTTATGCAAAATTGTAAATTACAAGCTTACCACAACTATCTCAAACCAGTGTGGGGAATGAAAAACAAAACAAACCCTTAAGAGGCAAGCAGAAGAGAGTAGTGCAATGAAAGGTTTGAGCTACAGCTGAAGAAACCAAAGCAGCAGAAAGCAAAAATTCTGTTTAGCCATGAAAAAAATATAAAAATAAAGCATTCCACCTGTGAAGATCTTCTTCCCCTCCTCTTGTAATCTTCAGCCTCTCTCTCCTCTTTACACGCCATTTTGAGAGGATGTTCTGACTCAGTTGTTCCTCTTAACCTAGGTAACAAGTAGTACTAGTAACTTACTCATTCCTAGATGTTTTTTAAAACCTCATAAAAACAAAACATCTTTAAATTTTATTGGAGCAAATTTGTGCGAACCACTTTAAAAATTAAAGTTTAAAGGGTTGAGCTATATGAGAAAATGAATCAAAATACATGTGTGGCTTTGTTCTCAAGCCATTTACTTGACAGATAAAATTCATGGATTTAAGCAGAAGTTGCAAGTAATAGCTAAGGCACTATCTGAACAGGTTAGCCAGATTTAGTCTAGCAACAGTATTAATTTTAGGTGTGCATGTGTAAAAACACAATAGCATCCCTGTAACAGAAAAAATGCACTCATTCTTATTTGCTATTAAGTATAGCAAACTAAACTGCTGGACACTTTCTAAAATGTGAACAATATGCTTAGACTAGCAAACAGCTGATTGCATTCCAGTTTAGGTTACTTTATATTAGTCCAACTACATTCTGATTGTTAGGCTAAGCAAAGGCTAATCTAAGAATAAAAATCAGGACCAGTCCTAACTTTCTCTCTCTCTGACTGCACTCAATTCTCTGGAGAAGGGAGAGGGTTCCTCTCGATTTCAAACTAAAATACCAACACATCAGACTCCAGATGAGGCAGAGCTGCTGTTCCCAATCTTAAACTACTTCCTCTTCTCTTAATTTCCCCCCCAATGCCAGATAGGCAGGCCTTTGCTAGAATAACCCCTTGCTTTCCTTTCCTTCAAACTCCGAACACTGATCTGCACACGTGGCTTGCCCTTCCCAGGATCCTGGGAAACATCTAGGCCCTTAAAGCCCAACAGCTCCCTGGGATCTGAACGACTGTTGCTGAAGCGACAGTGGGAATTATAGAAAGATCAGAAAGTCACTGTCTAGATAATCCACTTCTTCATTCCTGTTGAGAGGCCATTTTCAAATGTCAGCTCGGGAAGAAGTAAAAGCTGTCCATATAAATTCATAGGAATGCACAAAGCAGTGATAAAAGTAAAAAAAATGTGACTGGGTACTAACAAAAAGAGGAATTTCTGGTCTTTCTAACCCAGTTCCTACTTGGTGCAATACATCATAATTTTTTCCAACCTTTCAAAAAAATGTGCCACCAGCGCATTTGGTCTGGAACGGATCCCCCACGTAAGAGAAGGGCGGACTGTATATGTATGATCACCATATTATAGCTTGGAGGGAGCTGTGGCTCAGAGTGAAATATTGCCAGTTGGAGGTTATAGGTTGGGTGGTTTATAATAACTGTGCAGTGCAGTTCACTGGTATGTAATCTGAACACCACTGATCAAGCCATTAGCTTTGGCCAGTGTTGCTGCTCCTATGTAGCAGCTGAACAGGAGCAGCATACAAATCTGCAATATGGATTACTGTTGCACTCCTATTTCAGACAGGACTGCTTCTAACAATCCTACAAGTAGTCCATGGTTATCACTATGTTATTGCAGCCAAAAACATTTCCAACCAAAATATCCCTATACAAAACACACTGGAGTTTGCATTAAAGTGATAGCCTTTAGGGCTGAAGAGCGGGGTATAAATACCATAATAAAAAATAAAAATCCCCTGTCAACCCCCTTTTTAAACCCAATTCTAGCATTCAGCCACAAGCTGGACCCTTTTGTGCCAGACTTCCATGCAGACTGGCTGTGCTTCCAAACAGTATAAGAAAGTTTCTTAAAGGCCCCAATTAGGCAGAATGTAACTTCCAGGGTTTGCTTCTACATACGTACCTCTTTTAAGGCTGAAGGTAACAGCTGCTACCCAGTCACAGTTTTAAAAAAATATCACAAGGTATTTAGCACGGTGAACTCTCATTTCTGTGGAAGAAAACAGTAAATGTCTATTCGACCCAGAAATTCACGAGACAGCCCTCTGATCTTTTACGCAAGAGACACAGGATGCCTGGCTTGCTGACCTAGGTCCCTAACTTCCAGCTCAGATAAGCAAAGATATAGATAATGCAAGCATTGAGACAGTGCAAAAAACCAAGCTACAACAGAACCCACACAACTGGTTTCAGCAATAAACAGCTCAACTAGAATCTGAGGATCAGTAACTCTACACATTTCTTACCAGAGGCACAGTACAAAACTCTTCTACTGTTATGATTTCTGTTGGGCAACATTGTTTGATAAGTGAAACAAAACATAGAGTTTTCAAAAGTAGTATCTAGTTTTCATACACAGAGCAAACGTTTTGTTATACTTTTAAATCACACCTGAACCTTACTTTCATGGCAGACAATGTGCCTAAACTTTGATGTTGTGAATTAGACATTATTTATCAGAACCTATGCACATCTACTCTGAGGTAAGCCATACTGAGGTTTATGGATTTACTCTTAGGTAAATGTCTACAGGGCTGCAGTGTTAACTTACACAAGTGTTACTGTTATCAAAACGTGTTCTACTGAGGTAGTTTTCAAAGTAGCCCTGTTAGTCTCATGCAACATAAAAATGGTGAGGGAGGAAGGGAGAAAGGAAATGTGGCAACACCTCTAAGGCTCTGAACCTTTCACCTGAGTTGTACAGAAGTTTTGATTAATAATTATTTTCAGATGCCTTGAATAGTCTTTGGGAAACCATCCCAAAATGCACGCTGTTACTTATTACTGTAGACATGAATTCAGGTTACATGCTAAATTTAAGGCTCAAGGGGTCTGCAAAGCTGGATTATGAAAACTCAGCCCTAAAATATTTTAAGTCCTTTGATTTCTGTGTCCTGTAAAGAATTTAGTACAAGAGTTAGTGACAGCAGTTTCATGAAACTTATTCTCAATGAAGTACACTCAAACTTACTTCTAATCCAGCATGTGCTGGATCTGCCTTTAAAGTTCCTAATTTGCAAACAACGTTCATTAGTCATTGGTCCATTAATTACGTTCAATACATAGATTTAAAGGATTTAAGATCTTCCTAAAGAATGACCAGTTGGACAAGTTATTACAAAAGAAAATATAAGATCTTTGCATGTGACAAACTCATAGTCACTGTCTTTAGTGGCTGTTACCAATCTGGCAGGAAGAAAGAAATAGTTAAGAAATCAAAATGGAAAATTTAAACAGAATGTCATCTTAAAGAAATATACAGGGCAGAGGAGTCCATTTTCATCTCAGAATTCAAATTGGTCGTATGGAGAGTAGTAGGCAAAGAGATTTTCTAGCCTAACAAAGATATGTCTTTGAATTCTAATTGTATGGAGGGTAGTTAATTTTAGCCCTTCAACTGGTACCTAGAGAATGGGGCCCTTTGGGGGATGCAGAAACTACCACTCCACCAGAAGTTTCATGGTTTTCTTGTGTGCCTTCAAGCTGTTTCTGACTCATGGCAACCCTAAGGCAAAGCTATCATGGGGTTTTCTTGGCAAGTTTCTTACACCCAGTGGGTTTCCATGGCTGAGTGGGGATTCGAACCCTGGTCTCCAGAGACCTAGCCCAACACTCAAACCCCTACGTTACTCGAGCTTTGAGAAGAGGAAAGGAAAAAATAAAGATTATTATTATTATTATTACACCACACTGGCTCTCAGTGAAAGAAGTTACAAGTAGATAATCCGGCACCTAGTATTTCCTGACCATTATCATTACCATCATTTATTTGGATCCCTCAAAACTGGGACTCCTCATCTATACTGTTTTGCCATTTAATATTTCCAGACCTCTAGGTTCTCGTTATTATAATTATTATACCACACTAACTCTCAGTGAGAAGTTATTAGTAGACAATCCACCATTTAGCATTTCCTGACCACTAGCTTCTCATTATTATTATTACTATTATTATTATTATACCACACTAAGTACAGTAGTTGTTGTTATTAATATAAATTATTGCATTTATTATACTTATTTATTATTATTATATTTATTTGGGCCTCCTATAGATATATATATATGTGTGTGTGTATGTATATATTTATTTATATATATATATAGGTTCCTTCTAAACCTGGGCCTCACACACTCTGCTCTTGGAGGGAAGCAGTAGTCAAGCCAAACCCACCCTTCAATGGGGGTTTCCCTCCCTTGACCAGAACGTGGTGAGCCTGTTTCAACCCCTGAAAAAGCTCTATTGAGTAAAGCGTGGGCTCTCCGCTGTCTATTGCGCCTCTGTCCCAGGCTCAGCCTGCCCTCCTCTTCCCACAATGGCGCCGAGGCCTCTGTTGCTCTGCCAGCGCAGCTGCGCCATTTCAGGGCGAGCGGGAAAACAAGCGGCGCGAGCGCCCAGCAGCAGCCGACCAATCACCCGCCCGCTTTCTGGCGCGCGCCCCCACTCACGAGCTTCAGCCCCCCCTCCTTTCCCGTAACCGTCGCTTTCCCGCGCGACGCCTGCCGTCTTTACCTCCATTTTGTAACAAGGGTTTTTTTTTGGCCTCCTTCAAGCCTCAATATGGAGTCGAGAGAGAGAGAAAAGTGGGCGGGGCCAAGAGAGGGCGGGGCCACGGGAGGAAAAAAAGGAATGCAGCCAATCAATGGCGGCGGCGTGGCTCGGACGTGGTTTGGGTCACGCGAGGTGTCATGGCGCCGGCTCGAGGCGGCGGGGTGGGAGGAGCATCTGACGAGAGCCCAGTCGGTTCCGGGTTATTATGGGGTTGCTTCTCCCAACCCCCCCCCCCCATTTCCACTCTCTTCTTATCGCCATTTCTGCCTCAGAGATAAAAAAGGCGCCCAGGGCGAACGGGTATGTCCTCCTCGCCGCAAAAATGGAGGACGTGACCTAATTAAAAAACAAACCTCAAAACACTGATATATATATAAATGCAAGCTTCTTAGTCATGTCCAAATGGAGGACGGCCTAGGAAAGAAATGGAGGACATGACCCAATAAAAAGCTCTAAACACTCAAATGTCAATTTGTGTGTCTCAGCCATGTTAAAAGTGGAAGATGTTCAGGAGAAAATGGAGCATGCGACCCAATAAAAAGCTCTAGATATTCATAAATGTGGATTCATGCCTCTTAGCTGTGTCCAAAATGGAGGATGTTCAAGAAAAATAGA
Source organism: Sceloporus undulatus (assembly GCF_019175285.1). Taxonomy (NCBI): domain Eukaryota; kingdom Metazoa; phylum Chordata; class Lepidosauria; order Squamata; family Phrynosomatidae; genus Sceloporus; species Sceloporus undulatus. The sequence goes on from NC_056522.1 coordinate 204,632,254, forward strand.
GGACATGACTCAATAAAAAACTCGAAATACTCATAAGTGTCAGTTCATGCCTCTTAGCCGTGTTAGAAATGAAGGACAATCAACAAAAAAATGGAGGATGTGACCCACTAAAAACCTCAAAACATTCATATAAATGCCAATACAGGTCTCTTAGCCATGTTCAACATGGAGGATGTTTCGAAAGTCCTCCTGGGCAGAAGGTGGTCATGTAGGACGTGTCCTGGAAAAGGAGGACAGCTGGTCACCTTGTGGTTGCTGCCTTTCTTGATAAGCACTTCAGATCCTCATTCCCACCTCTGCTCCATCATGGAGGACTCCAGCCTGTCCCTCATAGCCTCATCTTCCTCCAAGTGCTGCCTCAGGATGCGCCCACACTGCAGAAATAATGCAGTTTGACACCACTTTAACTGCCCTGGCTCAATGCTTTGGAATTCTGGGAATTGTAGTTTTGTGAGACATTTTGCCTTCTCCGTCAGAGAGCTCTGGTGCCACAACAAACTACAAATCCCAGGATTCCATAGCATTGAGCCGCAACAGTTAAAGTGCTGTCAAACTGGATGCAGCCTCAGAGAGAAACCTGGGGGACAAAGAGCAGCCCACTCTTTCTTTTGTTCAATTGTTCTTTCTTTCTTGGTGGGAGACTCTGCCTCTAGGCTTGTTTCCTCAAGGGAACATCTTCAGGGGTAGCCTTGTTGGCCCTATAGAAAAATATCACACCCCAAAATCCACAAATGCCCCTCATGGGATGACACTTGGGGAAGGATTGGTCCTGGAGGCAGGTTGGCCAGACGTCCTCCTTTTCCAGGACACGGCCTATATTCCAACCTTCTGTCCAGGAGGAATTCCAAAAGTTCCTATTTTTGAGCATGACTTAGGTCCAGAAACACACTACAGAAATAATCCAGTTTGAGGCCGCTTTAACTGCCCTGGCTCAGTGCTAGGGAATTCTGTGAATGGTAGTTTATTGTGGCACCAGGGCTCTCTGACAGTGAAAGCTAAAAGTCTCACAAAACTACAGTTCCCAGGCTTTCCTAGCATTGAGCCAGGGCAGTTAAAGCAGTCTCCATCCAACGGAATCTTTGGATTTGTAGTTTTACATGGTCTCTAGCCTTCTCTGCCAAAGAGTGCTCACAAAACTACAGATTCAAAGATTCTGTAGGATGGTGCCATGGTAGTCAATGTGTTGTCAAACTGAGTTATATCTACAGTATGGATACACTCCCTCTCCTTTCTTGTTGTGTGCCTTCAAACTGTTTCTGATTTATGGCCTTACCATTGCCTTCTCTTGAGGCTGAGAGTGTGTGACTCACCCAAGGTTTAGGCCTATTATTGGAAGTATTAAAAAGGGTTTCTAAGGAGCTACAGGAGCAGATACATAATGAAACAGTTGCTACTGATACATCCTGCTTTCTTGAGTGGGATTTACATGTGTCCAAAGGAGGGTGCAGCCAGGCAGCTTCCCCTTCCACAACAGCTACTGTGTCCCCAATTTTGTTTTTGAAGCTGATAGGCTTTCTCTTGTCCGGCTTTGCTGCTAGAGAACAAGAGAGAGAAAACAGCTGCAGTGTTTTGGCATCACTCCCTTCCACCATCACCCATGCATCCACTTTCTGAGAGTCTTTCCAGATACTGGATTTCTCTTGCCAGCAGTCCCAAGGCTGTTTCTCCTTAGTGGTGAGAAAACAGGGACAGACAGAAAAATATTCTTTGAATGTTGTTGTGTGCCTTCAAGTAATTTCTGACTTATGGCCAACCTAATGGCAAACCTATTGTGCAGTTTTCTTGGGGAGTTTCTTCAGAGAGTTTGCCATGGTCTGAAGCTGAGAGACTGGGATTCACCCAATGGGTTTCCATGGCCAAGCTGGGATTCGAACACTGGTCTCCAGAGTTACAATGCAATGCTCAAACCACTTCACCATGGTAGCTCTCAAGCCAGTATAACATTCAGAGAACAAGGTAGGGTAGATAACACTAAGCCAAATCTGTGACCATGCTCAGCCTCTGCAGTCCCGCTGGCTTCACTTTTGGTTGCTGAGCTGCTTGAGCAAATAGGCACCACCTGCTCACGCTCCCATGGGGACCTTCTTCCAAGTATCCAGCATTGCAGGCCTCAGCACTGGCTGAGAAGCAGCAGCAAATGGCACTTCCTTTCGTCCTAGTACTCACCCATGTCAAGGTACATTCTACTCAAAGCTCAGCCAAGTTAATTTTGGCCCAAGAGGTAGAAACTTTCACAAAGCTCTCTTCCTCATTCCTATTGAGGGCTCATTCCCATTTACATTTAAACTGGTTTCCGATCACCTTCGCTCCGTGTTGGTAAATTGATTCCAACTATGAAAGCGGATCTTTTAATTATCTCCTTGTAATCACTTCTTTTTTGGCACGATTGTCATCCCCAGTAGTTTGTGCCCCTTCAAAATGCATGTCAATCATCTGTGCGTCATCAGTGATGTAAGCAGCAGCCCAGGCAGCCCGGCTTGGAAACTATACAGTATAAATATTGGTTTTGCAACTGTTTGTCTCACTGATTGCAAGTACAGTGCACCCTTTGTATACGTGGGGGACCCTTCCGGACTCCCCCATGTAAAACAAAAAACACCTATGCTCAAGTCTCATTTAAATGAATGGGGCTTGTGCACATGGCAGCGCACCCCATTCGTCCCTATGGGACACACCGCCCCTTCCTCCCCGCACAGCTTTCAGTGTATAACGCAGGCACACTGTAGTTGCAAAATCAATTAATTGAATCTTCTATCATTTTTTAAAAAATTATGTGCCCATAAGTCACACCACAAGCACAAAGGCAGTATTTTTTGGGGGGGGGGGGGGGGGGGGATGGTGAATCTACCAAAAACTGAAGAGGGATGGTAAACACTATTAGTCCCTCCCCTCCAGAATGATGTAATTAAGATCCGTCGTTCCGATTTCTTGAACATGCTTTGGAATCTATTCTTTCCAAAAGAACCACTTGGAAACTAGTGTCTGGAAAAACTGGATTTTTTTGCATTTGCCTCATTTTATTGCAACAGAAATTGATCAAAGTACGATTGGAACCGCTTTCAAATGGGAACGATGGTCATATAAACCGATCAGCAATTTACTTTATATCATTGTGGGAACAAGCCCCAAGAATAACAAACCAAAGATAATGCCATTCCACAACAGGCAATGAGGTTAACTGCCTCATTTTGCTTAATGGGAAGGGTGCCTCTGCCCAATGCTGGAACATTGCATGTTCTAGAGCCTAGCAGTTTCTTACAGACACCACTTGTTTTTCAGGATATGCAAACAGTAGCTGCCCTGTGCCACCCACTTTCCAGGGGCACCCATTCAGTAAGGCTGGGGGAGAAGACATTGACAGCTGTCACACCAGAAATAGCAGATTCTGTTTGGGACAGCTGGTGAGATGGCACAGGGTCTTGCTATCTGCCAGACGGCTAGTACCTGTTCTAACTAGAGTGCTTTTCTCCCTTCTAAAATGATAGGTAGTCATAATTACTAAGGGCCGAGACAGACAGCCCAAATGCACCGTGGCGGTGGCGATAATAGGGTACCGGAACCCTAAAACAAGCGGACGGCAGCCTAATGGCGGCCTCCCATCCACACAGGGGCCACCATCTTGGTGTAAGTGGTGGGCACTGTCCACATGTCTCTGTGTGTTGCTTATGTCACAAGTGCACTTGCAACATAACTTGGGAGACGCAAAAAGAACCCGGAGGAACCGGGTTCTTTTTACCACGGAGGGACGCTGTGCTGTTTGGTGGCTGCAGTGTTCCTTCGGAGGTAAAATAGGCATCTGCAGACCGCTGTTTTTCGGCCAGGAGACAGAAGAAGGAGGAGTGAAAATAGGAGGAAGAAATACACAGGATTGTACTGCAGTTGTCAGTATAGTGGGCCCGTGGTATCAACTGGAGTTTGGTTGCAGGAACTCCCATGGATACCAAAATCCATGGATGTTCAAGTGCCATTAAATATAAAGGCATAAAGATGATGCCTCTCATATAAAATGCCAAAATCAAGATTTGTTTTGTGTAATTTATATATTTTTAAAATATTTTCAAGCCATAGCTGTTTGAATCCGTAGATAAAAATTTCTGTGGATATGGAGGGCTAACTCTATTTAACTTCTTGCTTACCTTTCAATATCATATTTTACTCACATGTTCATGCATAGGTTTCATACAATAGTAAGCCATGCGTAGTTAACGAAAAACAAAATTCTCAATTACTTTAGTTTCTCTGGCTTTGTATTTAAATATGTGCTATTAAAATTCTTAATTGTTTATTTTAGAATTTTATAATGTGGGTGTTAGAATTCTACCTTTTGTTTTGGACATTTTAACTCTCTATTTCATTTGCTAGCATTTGTGTCCTATGGCATTTACTGTACTAACTATTGTTGGAAAAATATGTATGTTTCAGTGTATAGGGTGATAACGCACTCCTGCAAAACAAAAATCAGGTTACTGAAAATCTAATGTGCCTCTCATAACACACCCAACTAGCTAAATTCTAAGTATTTTAATTGACATCCATACCCATTTACCAATGTTGATATAAGACAAGAAGTGGGTTTGTTTTTAAATTTTTGTTTTACACTGCAGTGCAATCTTTAGTTCCCCCAGCTTGGGTATTTTCCAAGATTGGACCTTAAAATGTGTGTATGTTTGGGAGAGGGAAATGTATAGAATGGAAGGGAATAAAACATAAAAATCCAGTTTCTTGGATTCCAGTTTCGGATAATGACATCCAGTAGCGCAATTGCTTTGTTCCACTTAATGATCTCTCTTTGTTTCATGAATAAATTTGCAAGAGGAACATAATTATTAATTTGAAGACTGAATGAATGCATTAATATTTTATTTAAAAATATTTACTCTTAAATATCAAAATGAGGGAGAAAGATAATGTGTTCTCTCTGGCTGTCTTCATAGCTGCACTGATGAACACCATTGGAAAAATAAATCTCATTCCTTCCATGACTGCAATGCAGATCTGATTGTGGGAGTGGTTTTCAGCAAAAGCTATGGGTCAATGTTCAGCCAATAACAGTCAGCTCTGTGGGGCTGAATTTAAATATGTGTTGATCTGAATTGCCTTTCTCTGGCTTCTAAACAGAGAACAAATCCCTCACTTTTTCCACTAGCACAGACAATTTTTTGATCACTGGAAGGTATTAAGTGAAAAGAATATTGTAAAGGCTGTTAATGTTTGGATAGCATTTTAGAAAAGGAATCTGTACCACAATCTGTAATGCTATTAAGATGAAAGGGATAATTTATACCTGCTAGTCCTGTGGGAATAACCTGAAGTCATAAGATCTTGCTCTGCTGGTGGCTCACTTGCAATTAGATCTAAACTGCACACTATGCTAAATAGCTGCATGGTTTGGGATCACTTTCTTTCTTACATTGTAGATTCATGCATGGCAAGAGGTTGGATTGGATGGCCCTTGTGGTCTCTTCCAACTTTATGATTCTACATTCAGTTAGGTATGTATGGCCCATGTCGTTGTTGTTGTGTGCCTTCAAGTCATTTCTGATTTATGGCCAACCCTAAGGTGAACATATCACAGGGTTTTCTTGGCAGAATGTGTTCAGAGGGAATTTGCCATTACCTTCCCCTGAGGCTGAGAGCATGTTACTTGCCTAATGTTGTCCAGTGGGTTTCCATGGCACAGCAGATATTAAAGCTCTGATCTCCAGAGACATAGTCCAGTACTCAAACCACTACACCATCTGGTTTGGAATCACTGTAGGTGGGGAAGATTTACACCTCCACCTGATGATTTTTATTTAAACTCTTATAAAAAAAAAATCCTTTGGTGCCTATGGGAGCCAGCATGGTGTAGTTGTTTGAATGTTGGACTAGGACACTGGGAGACCAAAGCTCAAATCCCTGCTCAGCCATGGAAACCCAAGGGTGACCTTGGGCAAGTCACACTCTCTCAGCCTCAGAGGAAGGCAAGGGCAAATTCCCATTGAACACATTCTGCCAAGAAAACCCCATCACCTTAGGATCACCATGTCAGAAATGACTTGAAGGCACACAACAACATGGGCTCCTGTGTACTCTTAACAGCTGACTTCCTAGCATTTATAATAGGTCTGAAGAGCCAGTGGTCTCCAGGTGTTGCGGATCTACTACTTCAATCAACCTTCACCATGAGAACACAAGTCCAACACCTGGAGGAACAGGAATTGCACATCCCACATTTATAGTAATATGAGTAGTGCACATTACTCCTGAAAAAGTAGACTGATTATATACTGCATATTAGCTATATACGTTGACTGCGTAAATCCTCACAGCACAATGACTGCAAAATAAATCCATAGCACCTTTGACTGCATGAGCCAATGTAGTGTAAACAGCAAGAGTCCAGTGAATGAGAGTGTCTCAAAATACTTGCGTGCAGGACATTTACTTCTTTTACATCACTTTCATACATTGTCACATTTATGGCCATTGCCACAGAATGGAATAGGTGCCAGGCTTGAGTCCTCCCTTCATCAATGCACCAACCTGCAGGTGGAAAACATCCAACAAATTTACCAAGAAGAGATACCTCTGTAGCTGCCTTGTCTGTTGCTCCTTTTGGAGCTAGATTTTGAAAGGGAGAAAAAGGTATAAGGAGAGATAGAACTATCCCCAATAAGTTTACTGTTGGTGGGAGGAGAGGTAGATGCTTTGCAAAGGTAGTGATTGTTGGCACAACCTGCCTCCCTTTTAAGTACCTGATATTCTTAGGATTAGCATTAGGCTAGTGACATTCCTAGAAAAAGCATTTCTCTAGACATTTGTAGGTCCTCCAGCATGATTCTGTTATCAACTTCTGGCGGACGTTAGCCATAGAGTTGCAGTGGAGTACCTGCTCATAGGGAGAAGACAGGTGTTCTCTCAGGTAAAAAGAACAGTGTTTGTTTTTTATTTGTGGTTTCTCCACATTCATGGGGGGGGCACTGTGGTGGGACCACTATACACATCATAGGTTTCAAGATCCCTTCAGTCCAAGGCCATATTTTGTGGAATTTCTCACTGGGTGCTGTGTGTGAGAGTGCATGTGTATGTACATACAGTGGGCCTGCCCCAACCATAGGCTTGCTGTCCACGGATTTGAGCATCCATGGATGGAGCCATCCCATTGACCTCAATGGTGACACATGCATGCTGCTGCATGGCCACATGCATGGCCCATCCATGGAAATTAAGGTCTCATGGTTTTTGGCATCCACGGTGAGAGGTACAAAATGGAACTCCCACAGATATGAAGAAGACCCGATTTTACCTGTGTATGTGTGAGAGAGTGAATGTGTATACATACTGTGTGTTTGGGAGAGAGTGTGAGTGAGAGATGCTTCTCAGGGCCTCCAGGCATAGCAGTTTTTTGTATAAAACAGGTTCAGTTGGTTGAGGATTTATGGCTATACACTTTAGTATCTAATTTATGATAGGATTTTCTATGTAAAGGTTGAAAACCCGACCTGTTGACTCACCCATGTTTGAGGGGACATGGCACACAGGGTTCATAGTGGGAGTATTGTGAGATCATGAGCCAGGAAAGATGTAGAGAACAGGTCTGACAAGTTACATCTGCATCCTCTGTACTATACCTTTTCCATGATGTGCTACAGATCCCAGTGCTGAACACTGTACAGAAATATATTCTTATTTGATAGTACTGATGTGGGATCTTAATAATCAGTCAGTGGTACATTGCTGCCTTGTCGTACGATCTGTCTCCATTGTTGTGGATGACAGACATTTTCATGACATATTTGCCACAGTGTGTTTAACAGTGTTTTAACAGTGTGTAAATGATTGTATGTATTTTAAGCTATCTTGTACCTCCACATGAGCCTTGGGAAGAGGCTGGTAAGAAATAATTACTGTATTTATTGTTGTTGTTGCTGTTACCATGTGTGCATCATGCACCATGTATGCAATGAGATTTATTTGAGATTACGTCAAATGTGAAACAATGTTTTCACATCAAGCATTGCAGTAAAGGAACAACACACCACTTTCAACAAAGAAATCCATTACAGTATATAGAAAATTATAACAGATTAAATACTGATGTGCGTGTGAAAAAAGAAGTTCCTTGGTGTGTCATTGGTATGTTCATGTTTTCCCCAAAGTAATGCACACTAGAGTGCTTGATATTGTAGGTCACATTGCAACAGGCACAGTTGGAAACTGCTGAGTACTACAAATATTTATGGCAATATATAACCTGATGACATTTCCTGCCTTCAGGACACACATGATTTGAGTTCTCCTGCTTTCATAGAGTGTATGATTAATCATATTCTTACACTAATAAGAAGGATAGTAATATAAGCAGTTTACACAAACAAAAATCTAAGTTGAGGTCAACTGTATAATACACAACATGGAATAATGTCTGAGTGATTAATTCTCAGACATGTGATTTCATGAAATTGAAGTAGCCCTTCAGGTTGGAAATACCTTACAGAGGTAGCACTCACTTTTTGAGACAAACAAGCACACATAGCCGTTAGCACTATTTCTCTAGAAGAAGGGAAGGTGTCCTGAGTTGGGGGTAGTTTTGTAATTCAAGCTTTGGCAACAATTTTCTGCTTTAAAAAATAAAATAAAGAGTGTTGAATCCAGCATCTGTCTTTGCTGGCAGAAGGGGACTACTCACATAAAGTGCCCCCACTTTCCTGCAGTGCAACTCAGTGCATTCAGACTCTCTGCAGACCATTTGCAAAGAGCCAGTGGGATGGCCATGGTGAAGAGGGGGGCAGGGAAGGTCTCTTCTGTCAGCCCAGCTGCATGTACCTAAATCTGGAACCAACTCAAAGTCAATATCCAAAATGGTGTAATATGTTTATATTTCAGGTATCATAGAGCAATAAGAATTTTAAATGTCTAAAACACCAATAATGACAAATGCCCTTTAAACACCAGGCATGATTTAAAAAAGCTTTATCCCTTCTATTTAAATCATTAGGATTGAAGCACTGAAATGGAAACCCCAACTGAAAACCAATTTAGAATGGTAGTTTAAAGGGGCTATTTAGGGATTATTCAGATGGTGAAAATAATCCCATTAGCATGTGGGTTAAATCTTTGTTGATCACTTGCTTTTTGAATATACTGGAATAATTTTTTTGGGGGGATGCCAAAACCCCAGTTAAACTGGAATAATCCATCTCGTCCCCCCCCCCCCCAAATTTTCCTAAAAGATTTGCATTGTTGGCTGTATGAATAACCAGTGTGAATAGATCTGGGATAAAATTTAGCATGTTTTGAATGTGTTTTGAATACATCCGCACCATCAACTCCATCTTTATTCCCAGTGCGGACATGTGTGAGCAGTGGAACTCACTGAGATATGCATAGATGCAGTCCGGGGGGTGGGGTGGGGGGTGGGGGTGAACAACAAAACCAGAATGTATGAGTGAGATTGTTCTAATAGTTGCGCTAAAAAACAACATCTGAATAATGTCAAAGGGGCTTTCTAGACGGCCCTTTGGGACGTCCGGAGGACGTCCCATTTTAAAAAAGGGGCGTCTCTTTTAGACGCCCCTGGGCCTCGTACGGACTCCGTCCGTACAAGATGGCGCCGGCCTTTCTACATGGCCGGCGCCATCTTTACGTATCGAACGCACAGCGTCCAGACGCGTCGCGCCGCTGCTGACGTAGCGAGCGCGCCCCTGGCGCCTCGCTACGTCGCAAACGCGACGCAGAAAGAAGCTCCATTTTGGAGCTTCTTTTTTCGGTCCGCGCGGGAGTCGGGCCGTTTGAAGGCTCCGGCTCCCCCGCGGACCTTCTGGCGGCGGCGCTAGACCGCTGCAAAGCGGCGGTCTGTACCCCGCCTTAGTTGCTTCCTGTTTAATCACTGTGGCTTCACTATTCCTGAATCAGCCTTAATTAGCACAGGTTTCTTTTTTATAACTAGATCAAATTGCAGTCATTAATCCCCCTTCTTGTTAAAAGAGTGAAATATAACATTTCTTTAAAAAAATTAACAAGTGCTCTGGCTTCAAACCAAAAACACTATAGAATGCACTCACTCCATGGAACAGGAACTAACTAGTTACAGGCAATTGGGATTACCCTGGCCAGAGCATTTAAACAAGAGGCAACTAATCTGCTCCTTGAACAGAAAAGAATAAATTAGAAGCTTTTTCTTCAAGGCTACAAATGAATCTGGGAAGCAGCATGTGATCAGCATGTTGTCTTTCTTCTCCAAGGAAATAGCATTCCTTCCAGCCACCCAAAGAAGCACTGTTTCATGGGAGTGTGAATTAACTGAGGAAGAGGGCTCATGGAGATAGTAACCCCCATGCAGAGCTTTCATATTTAAATTGCATACCTCCTTTTTTGTTTCTGAGTTGATAAATCCTGTGGGGAAGCCCACAATGCCAGGATTGAGAGACAGAAAACTTGAGAGGGCTCCTGTACCATTTGTGGTGGTGTATAAGAGTGAATTTTAGCAGGATATGTTACTTGTTATACACAACCAGGTAACAAGCAGCCCCTGATGAAATTTCCTCTTCTGAATAACCATTAAAGATGGTTAATGGTTAGGCAAAAACCATTGGGCATTTCACAGATGAAAAGTGGGACACGTGTGTCCAAGCAAAATCAGAGTATGAGGAAGAACACGCGAGAGGCTGCAGCAGTTTGCCTTTGCTTAAGCCTACAGGGACAGGCCAGATGCTAATACCCCCTCCTTTTCTCCTCCCGTGCGGATTTAACTGAGTGCAAACTACTTTTGCATTTTGAATTCTCTTTGCAAGAACTGAGGTAAGCTGAGGCAGTAGCATCACTAGGGGTGTGTGGGGGTGCAGACTGCATCAGGTGACACCACAAAAGGGGGTGACACCCAGCAAGTGCTCCCTACGTCCCTGCCGCATAGAGAGGGCCTGGTACTCCCTGCCCTGCCCTGCCCTGCCCAGCTTTACTTTAGAATAAAGCCATGTGGGACAGGGAGGGAGAGGGCCCGGCGTCCCCTTTCTGCCCCTGCCCCATGAGGCTTTACCCTAAAGTAAAGTCACATTGGGTGGGGAGTTGAGAACAGGCCCTTTTGACTCCACCCTAAAATGTTGCCCCCCACATCATGTGATACCCTGTTGTGGGATGCAGTTGAGGTGAGGACAAAGGGGGAAAGGGCAAGGAGGATGAGAGAGAAGCTGGGACGTTTTTAAAGCAGCTAAAAAGGGGGCTAACTGAGACTGTCCTTGCTAAATTGGGACAGCTGAAGGGGATGTATAGGAGACCTCTCCAATCTTCATTCTAGTAGGCCTAAGCAACATGCAGGAAAACCTCTGCCTTCCCGTGTATTAAGGATTGTGTGGGGCAGAACAGAGAGAGTATTTGTACCTCTCTGTATGCATATGATTGTGTGTTTACAGGGGGAGTCTAAAGGGGAAGGGTGCAACTACAGCAGCCAAAAAAGAGTCACTAGGTGAGTGCCACATGCGCTGGCACAACAGTGAGGTGAAATCACCTTGGTGTCAAGATGGTTCATGTGCCAACTGTGCCTTGGCACTGGTGCTCTGTCCTCCTTGCGGCCACAACCACTGACACCACCTTGCTGGCCACAGAAACAGTTCCCTGGCAGAAGCACCTTGATGGTGATGCCACTTCTGGTGAGGTCAGAATGAGATGCCCAGTCATGTGATCAAGCTGTTGACAGGCACTTCTGCCAGGGTGTATGTGCATCTGTTGCTGGAGTCTATCCATTGCCAGAGTCCTCTTCATTGATTGGCAAAATCTGCCAATGCCCCCCAATTGTGCAGCTTTTACACAACTGATTCATGTGTGATAAGTTCTTCCTACTGCAGTTCTGATAATACAAGCAGTCATGTAGTGTGAATGTGTGTGAATATGCTCCTCTCCCCCTTGCCATCCCCAAACGGTCTGTTTTTCCATTTTTTAAAAATTTCTTTTCTGTCTTTCTTTTTCACTGAATGGATTGTCATGATTGCACAATTGCACTTAAAATAAAAATTGATTAAAAAAATTAGTGCAGACTGAAAGGCATGCTGGAAAAGGGTAAAGGTGGGGAGGCAGGGCTATGGAGGCAGTGACCAGGATGGAAGCAGCATCATTGCACTTTCAAAGAGCTGTGCGATAATGAGTGCCCCCAACCTGGCATGTTTGCATTTCTTGTTGTTCGAATCAACTTTGGCTAATGGCAACCCTGTGAATGAGGTATCTCCAAGACCCCCTATCTTCTGTTTCTCTGCTCATGTCCTATAGGTTTAGGTCAGTGGTCTCCCTGTCTATCCATCTGGCAGGTGGTCTTCCTCTCTTTCTGCTGCCCTCTACCTTCCCCAGCATAATTGTCTTTTCTAATGATTCATGCCTTCTCATGATGTGGCCAAAGTAGAACAGTCTCATTTTAGTCATCTTTGTTTCCAGGGAGAATTGAGGGTAGCACCTATTTGCTCGTCTTTTTAGTCATCCATAGTATCCTTAGCACTCTTCTCTAGCACCACATATCAAATGAGTTTATTTTCTTTCTATCAGCTTTCTTCACTGTTCAGCTGTCACATCCATACATGGTGATGGGAAATACAATGGTTTGGATGATCCTAACTTTAATATTCAGTGTTATGTCTTTGCATCTTAGGATTTTGTCTGGCTCTTTCATAGCTGCCCTTTCCTTTCCTCCATTCTCATCAATGTTTGATCCATGGTATGGGAAATATTTAACTATTTCAATTTCTTCATACACAAACACTATTGGGGCATCTTATGAGTCTGTTGTAATAAAGGTCTTAGTTTAATTGATTCTAGACTGAGCTTGTTTGCCAGCTGCACATACAAACAAAACTGATGTTTCCTTGCTAGTACTGCTTCACCAACAGGAACCATGAAACAAAATGTTAACTGAAAAATAATGAACAAATAATTTATCATATGGATATTGTGTTTGTTTGTGTTTTGCCTCCCATTTTAATACTATCTTCTAATCCAGACCTTAACACTCTTTGGCGGTTTACAGACCGCCCCTTTGGGGCAGCCTGTACCCGTCCCTTTCCCCACCAGATCGGGGCCTCAGCTGACACAGCAACAGCCTCTAAGGCCCCGATCTGCCGCTTTCCAGGCCGTGGGGAAGCAGCAAAAGGCCGATTCCCCACAGCCTAGAAAGGGGTGTCCTTGGGGCTTCATGCCCCAAGGACACCCGACGGTGGCGGGAACAAAGAGAAAGGGGCCACTTGGCCCCTTTCTGCTTTGCGTCGCTGGTGCAGCCATCTAAAGGCTGTGCCCAGTGATGCAAAGCTGGAAGGAGCTCCGTTTCGGAGCACCTTCCGGCACTGCGGAAAGTGCACTCCAGGTGCCCCTGCACAGCACCAGCACGACACTTTCATGCCACTCCATTTGGAGGTGGCGCGGTCGTGACGCCCCAATGGCGGCGCCCATGTAGAATGGGTGCTGCCATTTTCTACATACTAGGTACGTACTAGGGTTAGGGCGTCCAGAAGGGATGCCCTTTCCTAACCCTAGTACGTACCTAGTACGTACTTTGTGCGCGTCTGGAACACACCATAGTTACCCTGAGGAAACCTTGAACTATTATTCAGGTCTCAGGTAATCCCTGCATAAAAATTCTTGTATCTATAGCTTATTTTTTTTTTTCATTCACACTTCTTTGCAGAACCCCTAGTGAACTCTCATTGAACACTACAGTTCCAGGGAACCATGTTTGAGAAATCCTGCTTTAGTCTATGGAATTGTTAAACTGTAGGGCTAATGTACTTGGTTACAATGCTTTTGATTTGAATGTTACACAAGCAGTCATTGCTTAAGAGGAGGTTTAGCATTAAAAGGTCACTAGAAGAATGCCATTGGCAAATTAGTAACTAGTTAATGGATGAATTCTTATCTGTCACCCTGAAAGGTTCAGCTTTGGACACATGTCCCACATTATCCTAGCAGAAACAAGTTTTAATCATTGTCACAAAAATCTTGAGTCACATGTTGGAAGTATTCCTTTCTGCAAAGAGATTTCACAGAAATAGTTTTTACATACATAGAGGTGTTACATGAAGTGTGGTTTCTAAACAACACAAACAATTATGTGTTTGCGTTTGCTTGCGTCTTTGCTTGCTCCAGCCATTTTACTATTTGTTGAGCCTTTTAGTTAAGCAACGGACAGTTTTCCATCTGAGCATTATATTTTAACGAATGGACACAAGGAAGAGGAACATCTCAGTATTTATGCCTTTTGGGGGGATGAGAAAACTTTGTTTCTGTGATCTGTGATGCAGCATGACAAATAAATATATTGGGGTTTTTCGAATGTACACAATGTAATTCTAGCAGCCTACCAGGTGTAATATTTATGGGGATGGCTCTAGGGTTGAGGGAGCTCTCTTCAAAATGCTGACTGCCAGGACACCTCTGCCCCACACATATGGCTGCGAGTTTACTTTGTAGCAGTAGTGGGCAGCTGGAAAACTGAAATTTTTAATGTCCTACAGTAGTGGTTCCCAGATGTTTTGGACTTCAACTCCCAGAATTCCTGATCATTGACTAAGTTGGCTGAAGTCCAAAATGCCTGGAAGACCAAAGTTTGGGAACCACTGTCCTAGAGTAACTGACATTGCTTCACTCCACAGCTTTGTGGGAAATGGCAGTTTTTAGCTTTTATTTGGTAATGTCCTACATTTTTCTTGAATGTTCTACATTTTGCAGTGCCTTGTCCTCCTTTGCTGTTGTGACATCTATATATGTATCTGGTCATCCTGAGTTACACATGGATTGTTATCTTTAAAAGCTCATTCTAAAATGGATCAGTTTGTCTTAAAAGTGTTGCTAGATTCTGTCCACCACCCCGCTTTCTTTTTGATGTTTTGAGAGACTAACGTTGCTATTTCTTTGAAAACTGCTACATTGGAAAGCATTCATAACATTAGTTACACGTCTATTCTTTTTAAGTTACCTTTTTAACTCTAGTCTCTAGGTTGATTTGTACATTATGATTTGGCAGGGGTATAAGCAGAATTTTCTAGCCCCAGTGTGCTGTATGTGGTTTGGAATATAATTTGCAAAATAAAATTATTACTATAGTTTAATTCAAATGGAAATGTACTCTTACCAGAGTGAGGAAGACTCTACAAATTTGTGACTTGGTTGGTGATTTCTTACTGCACCTTGGAATTATTTTGTGTTGATAAAAATAGGGCAGAGGCAGAAACACCTTTTCTGTAAAAGTCTGTTAACCCACAAGGAAAGAAAGATCAACTTGGGGCTACATGCAATTAATATGATGTCTGATGGAGTGTTGACAGGTGTAGCTTTCCACATAAGTGTATTCGACATTAGAAAAGGCTTTTAACCTATTAAATGTTTCCCTGCCATACAGTTTTTAAAGGCATAAGAACACTGTGTATGTGTGCTTTCAAATCACCTGTTGATTAATGGTGATGCCATGTATTTCATATAGTTTTCTTAGTCAAGGAATTACTCAGAGATGGTTTTGCCAATTCCTCCCTCTGAAATATAGCCTACAGCACCTGGTATTTGTTGGCAGTCTCTGATAAAAGTACTAACTAGGGCAGACTCTGCTTAGCTTCCAAGATCAGATGGGTATTTAGGTCAGAGGACACTCCCACAATAACAATCATAAACCATGCAAATAATTCAAGTTCATAAACTGTAAACCAGTTACATTATTGTAGATCGAAGCTGTGAGAGTTGGAGAACCGTTGGCTTTCCAAATGTTTCAGCCTCCTCCTCCCCACACAATGGCAAAGCAATAGACTTGTTGCTGTGTGCCTTGAAGTCATTTCAGACTTATGGGAACCCTAAGGTGAACCTATCATGGGGTTTTCCTGTTACATTTCTTCAGAGGCAGTTTGCCATTGGCATCTTCTGAGGCTGAGAGAGTGTGCCCAGGATCGCCCAGTGGGTTTACATGTTTGAGTTGGGATGTGAGCCCTGGCGCCAATTCTCTGACCACTATACCACTCTGGCTCTTTGCAGGACTTGTAATCCAAACATCTGAAGCTCTAGCAGTGACCACTCTAATGGTGGAACCGTGGAAATATTGGCCTGTTACAGACTGCCAAAATAAAGCTGCTTCAGGTCTCTTTGGAGGTATGCTATTTAAATGATGCATGCATCCTAAGAATCCGGAAGCTGCACCAAAGCTGCACTCCAGTGCTTAGGAATGGAGTGTGGCTTTGGCGCGACCTCTGGACTCTTAGGATCCATGCATCATTTAAATAGCATACCTCCAAAGAGACCCGAAGCAGCTTTATTTTGGCAGTCTGTAACAGGCCATTATTTCTGTATCTAAAGTGAAAAAAGCAAACATGGGAACTAATGTCATTGAAGTATAAGTACAGTGATGATGCAAAAGAGTGACCATTCTGCTGCTTTTCTGAGTACTGGAGAAATGATTTTCAGGTGGAATGACCCCCAAACCACTCACCAGTATGATAGGTATTCAAGGCTGGGACGGAGGCAGGCAAAGGGGGGCAGGGATGAAAGAAACCAAAATAAGCAATAGCCCACATAATGAAAGGGATTATTTTTTTCCAATCTACACATACACCTTTGTTAGTCTAGCCAGTACTGTATTTGTGTTGTGTTCTAAATATATGAAGAGCAATATTATTCTATGTAGTAGGGTTTGCCCAAAATATAGCTGTGGAAATTATCGTTTTTGTACACCTAGGAGAGGAAGGTTTTGCTTCATATGAGCTCCCCCCACATTCTCCATGTGAATTACTGAGACACTTCCTATAAAGAATGCAGCCTGGGGCATACCTCATAAAACTTACAGTGCAATTAAATGGGCAGTTTCTATTGGAAATGAAATGGGTATGTTGCTCAGAATCTGAATTAAACCAAGCAAAAACATATAGTTGTTGTCATTGCTGACTGTTCTCAGTGAAGCTCAGCAGCAAAAGGCGGTTGGAAAAGAAAGCTGGTCTTTAAAAAACAACAACCCAGAGTTGCTTCAAATTTTGATTAATGTAATTTCAGTGCTCTGGAAAGTCTGTATGGATAGGCCAGCAAAATTAGGGCAGGGAGTAGAGTTTACTTACTGCAAATAGGAAGCTGCTTTATTTTAAATCTATTGGTGGCTCTTCAAGCTCTGGATCTCAGAAAAAGGCCTGCAGAATAATACTGCTGTACTGGATCAGATGAAAGGCCTACTTAGCCCAGCCCTCTGTTGCAACAGTGGCAAGTTAAATTCCCATGGGAAGCTCACCAGCTAGACACAAACACAGCAGAAAGCACCTGCACAGCAGTTCCCCAGCAACTGTTCAGATAAATAACTCCTTTGGTCTTGGCAGTATGTAAGGTTGCCAGACTGAAAACTAGAGAGGGCTCCTGAATCTTTGTTGGTGGTTGTGTAGAAGAGGAAATTTCAGCAGGTGTTGTGTGTCAAAAAGCCAGGTATCCAGTAACCATCTGTTGAAGATCCCTTAGCTACACAACCATCAAAGGTACAGGAGCTTTTTTTCCCAGTTTTCAGTCTGGCAGCCCTAGGAAGGAATATGCATAGCTTGTAGCTAGAATTGCTCAATCAAATAAGGGATGGAGCTCCCATACATTTTAGCAAATTCCCTCTTCTATACAACCATCAAACAAACAGGAGCATTACCCCTTGTTTTACTTTGGAAACCTACTTGTAGCCACTTCAGGTCGTTTCTGACTTATGACAATGACAAACATCCCCTGAATATATCTTACAGACAAAACCCTAAGATAGTGTTGTCATAAGTTGGAGTTGACTTGAAGGCACATAACAATAATAACAAATGATGTTAGGCTAAACAATCTAGTTCCTTTTAATTCTTTAGGATTCTAAATACAAAGCATTGAACTATCCCCATATAGTTAATTATACAGTGAAATAGGGGGTCCATGTGATGTTCTTGAAAGGAAAAAAAAATCTTATGCAAGTTACAGATGTGGCTAACAACATTATGGTGGGAAACTATTGGGCTATATCTAGTATGGTAACAATGAACTTCTATTCATGCATTTCCTGTGCTCTCCTTTCCATGTCCTGAGCAGAGCTCAGAAACATTACTAAATCATCACAGAAAATTGACTCATTTGTGTTAAGTGCTTAATACAATTTTATAAAATTAATTTGTGAATTAATGAAACCTCTAGATTGAAAATATTATTTGAGTTCACTTAAAATCACTTTAAATTATTTAGAAATATTAAATGAAAGAAAATGTTAACAATTGCTTAAAAATAATGTCATTGGTGTTTAACGATTAAAATGATGAAGTTTAAAATCATTCTGAATGTTTTAATGGATTAGGGGTAACAATTTTTGAATGATTATCCCTCAGCTCCATACTTAAAGTCCCCTGAACCCTCCAGAGAAGCTTTGCAGGAGGGACAATGTGTTTGTGTGTGTGTTTGTGTGAGAGAGTGGAATCTTTTCAACTTGCACTAGGGATGTCTCCAGTTTCCCAGGGCATCTGAAGGCGGGAGACAAGGGTGTACATTCTTCAGTTTTCAGGAGCTCGTTCCCACTAGAGTTTAAAGTGAATTGCTGATCAGGTTATATGTCTGTTGTTCCCACTTGAAATCGGTTCTGATCCTACTGTGCTTGGTTTCAACCAAAATGAAGCGAGGCAAATGCAAAAGAACCACTCTTTCCTGACACTAGTTTTTGGATAGTTCTTTTGAAAAGACCCAACACTGAACCGTGTTCAACAAGTGGGAACGACAGGCCAGATTTGCATTGGGGAGCTGCGCCTGCTCTTTCCGGTGCTCTGGTGCTATTCTTGGGAGATGCAGCCGTGGGGCACCATCTTGGGTGCCTCCTTTCCCACGGCACTTCCTTTAGGCTCAGCCAAGGCTGGCAGGCAGGACAGTCCTTCTTCCCTTCCTTCCTCCCCTCAGCCTCACCAGAGTCCTTGGAGTGTAATGCCTTCTTTCCCAGCTCGGCCATGAATATCCACTGGGTGCCCCTGAGCAAGTCACACTCTCTCAGCCAGAAGGCATGAGGAGGAGGAGGAGGAGGCGGCTCTCTGGTCAGACTCTCTGGTTGATGCTGCTGAGGATAGGTTGGGGCCTGGAGAGGCCTGTATCAGGGCCTGGGAGCAATCTTGCCTTCAGGGAGTGCTCTGACTGGGCTCCCTGGTTGAGGCAGCTGAGGGTGGGTCAGGACAAGAAGGAGGAGAGGGAGACGGAGTGCCACCGCTGCCATGGATGGTGAGGTGAGGGGTGCACCCATCTGGAGAAGGCAGAGAAGGAGCTGCTGGGGCCCAAGCCTTCCTGCCATGCCACCACCCCTCCTGTATTGCTGTTGCTGTGTGCCTTCAAGTCTGTTGTGGGGTTTTCTTGGCAAGGTTTGTTCAGAAGGAGTTTGCCTTTTCTTTCCTTCTCGTCCTCTTTCTCTCTCTGTGGGAGCCGTTCTTTCTGTACTCCCCCTCAAGTGTGAATGACATAGGGGAGTAAAAGGAGAGTAAATGGCCCTGGAGAGATTTGATCACAAAATAACCTGGTTTCCACAATGGGTTACAGTGGTACCTCGGGATACGAAATACCCAGGTTACGAAATTTCCGGGATACGAAAAAATCCCATTGGAAATAATTGTTCCGGGTTACGAATGTTTTTCGGGTTACGAAAAAATTTTTTGGTGCTTTTCGGCGCTTTTTCGCACGAAACGCGGCTTTTCCCCATTAGCGCCTATGGCAATTCGGCTTACGAAGGCTTTTCGGGTTACGAAAGCGGCCGCAGAACGAATTAATTTCGTAACTCGAGGGAGCAGTGTATTTTGTTGTGGGAATGAGCCTTGGTGTGCTTAAACCAGGCAAGAGGAAAGGGATGGGTGCAAATCTCCAGCTCACATATTAAAGCAGCAGCATGATACAATTCCAAAACTTAATTGATTTGTTGCTGCCATTTGCAATGATTCTCCAGAGTATCTTTTTATTTACATAGTTAGTGTCTTCTTTGCCTCCCAAGTCTCACCCTTAGCCCATCTAGAATCAGTTAGGCTAGATTTAATGTTACTTATCCCATCTCCCTTAGCAGGTGAAGAAGAATAATCACCCCATTTCACCTTGATCTCCTCTTCCTCCTGCTTCGTTTATATCCCACCTTTCTCCCAGTAATGGGTCTCTAGGTGACTAGCAACATTTTAAATGATACAAGTTAAAATTACAACAAAAATTAAATGAAAGCATCAAATAGACAATAAGACAATGATTTATTAAAACAATTAAAATACTAAAATGTATTAAAACAATAAGAATTAAAAACTATATACAGATCCTTTAATACCCCAAACATGGACACAATCCATAACGATTCTGATTCAAAAAGAAGATAAAGATTCGACAAATCCAAAAAATTATAGACCGATAGCATTATTGAATTCGGACTACAAATTATTTGTGACAATATTGGCGGATAGATTAAAAAAAGTATTGAACAAGTGGATACATGTTGATCAAAGTGGCTTTCTCCCCGGTAGATTAATAAAAGATAACATTAGGAACTTATTAAATCTAATAGAAATTCATGGGAAAAAAATTGATAAGAAATTGGCTCTTTTTTTCATAGACGCGGAGAAAGCCTTTGATAATATTTATTGGGAATTCATGTTTGGGGTATTAAAAAAAATGGGGGTTGGAGAAAAATTTCAAGGTGCAGTAGAGGGAATATATAAAAAACAAGAAACACAGATTCTAGTAAATGGGGAAAAAACCCCATCATGCAGGGTTTTCAAAGGGGTGAGACAGGGATGTCCCCTATCACCATTGTTATTTATATTGTCCCTGGAAATGTTGTTAAATAAGATCAGACAGAATCAAACGATAGAAGAATTTAAATTAAGGGGGATGGAATATAAACTGCGAGCCTATGCGGATGATTTGGTCCTAACAATTGCAAACCCAAATGAGTGTATAGCACAAATGATAAAATTATTTAAAAAATTTGGAAAAGTCGCAGGATATAAAGTAAATGTTGAAAAAACCAGCATTTTGGCAATGAACTTGACGAGAGAGGAAAAGAGGTCTCTACAGGAAGAATCTGGTTTTAAAATAGTTAACTCAGTAAAATACCTTGGAGTTAATTTAACAACAAAAAATATAGAGTTATTTAAAAATAATTATGAAAAAATGTGGAAAAGCATTAAATTAGATCTGGAAAAATGGGCTAAATTACAAACCTCATGGATGGGAAAGATTTCTATTATCAAAATGGCAGTATTACCGAAATTTATGTTTCTGTTTCAGAACCTACCCATAATTGGAAATGATAAACCATTTAGGATATGGGATAAGGAAATTTCGAAATTTATCTGGGGAGGGAAAAAAGCAAGAATTAAAAATAAAATATTACAAGATACGGTTGAAAGGGGCGGATTGGCGTTACCAAACTTAAGGTGGTATTATTATGCCTGTGTGCTGGATTGGGTAGTAGATTGGTTCAAACTGCAAAAAAAGAGGTTGATAAATTTAGAGAAAATTGATCTAAAATTCGGTCTACACGGATATTTATTTTATGACAAAATCAAAGTAGATGCCAACTTCAATAATCATCTGATTAGAAAAAATCTTTTAAGAATTTGGAAAAAGTATCAAAACAAATGGTGTACTAAATTGCCACTATGGACATCTGCAAACGAAGCAATATTTAAAAGGGAAGAACTGAAGAATGATTATTGGGTGACTTATAAAGACATAACTAAGATACAAAAAGGGAAGAGGATTATGAAAACCCAGGAAGAATTGACCAAGGAGGGTTACTCATGTAGTTGGTTCACCTACAGACAATTGAGAGAGAGATTTAATTTAGATAATAAAATATATGGCATCGGTCCAGCTGAGGCAGAGTTAGAAAAAATAATGACAGACCAAACAAAACAAATTTCTAATTTGCATAATTTAATTAGGAAATTCGAACTAGAACATGAAGCAGTGAAGGAATTTATGGTTAAATGGGCACAGGATTTAGGGGAACAAATCCACCTTGAAGAATGGGGGAAACTTTGGAAGATAAAAATTAAATTTACACAAAGTGTGATGTTGAAAGAAAATGTCTACAAAACTATATATAGGTGGTATTTAACGCCATTTAAGATCTCTAAGATGTTCAAAAATAACAGAAATAAATGTTGGAAATGTAAAAGAAAAGTAGGTACATATCTTCACTGTTGGTGGAGTTGTGATAAGGCAAAAAAATATTGGAAACAAATACATAAAGAAATTGGAAAAATTATAAAAATTAGGGGAAAAGCCACACTCAGGATGTATCTCTTAAACATAACGGACGCACAAGACCTAAATAAAGAGAAGGAAAAACTGCTCTTCTTCCTAATGACGGCTGCTAGAATCTCTTTTGCAAAGTTTTGGAGACTTGAGGAAACGCCGAACATAGAAGATTGGAGATTAAAGGTCATGGAATATCTTGAAATGGATAAATTGACAATGTTACTTGGAAATGGCACCTTGGAT
This sequence comes from Sceloporus undulatus, assembly GCF_019175285.1. Lineage (NCBI taxonomy): Eukaryota > Metazoa > Chordata > Lepidosauria > Squamata > Phrynosomatidae > Sceloporus > Sceloporus undulatus. The sequence continues at coordinate 204,654,691 of NC_056522.1, forward strand.
GAATTTGGTAAAGTGTGGAATCCGTGGAAGGAATATTTAAAAAGAGAAAAGGGGGATTTTATACAGATGGGATTTGATGAATAAGAAAATGAGAAAGCAAAAAGAAACTCTCAGTGTTAGCAACAATATAAAGGGATATAAATAGGAAGGCGAGTAGTCCTTATAGAGGAATTTAAGGATTCTACGGAAAAGGAAATATAAGTAAGTAAACAGAGTTAGTAAAAGGTTTTAATAGTATATGGGAGGACACTGGTATTTAGCCTTAGGAAGGGATAGGATAAATGGAATAGATAGCAATAGTAATAGCCAAAGAGAGATAATGAAGAGAATTTATAAAATAATTATGATGTAATAGGGTAGCTATTTAGTTGAATTAGGATTACGGTATATAACTGTTTTATTGTTTTATATACTTGTAGAAGTGTATATTTTAGACTTTGTGATGTTGGAAATAAAAATAAAAAAAAACTATATACAGATCCTTAAAATCTTGGAACAACCCCTTTAAAGCTAAGATAGGAAATATGTTCTTTCTCTGTATGAATGTTTGAATTACAACCTGTGAGTACTTGTGGTTTTGTTGTTGTTGTTGTTGTGTGCTTTCAAGTTCAGTTTAGGTGACCTTAAACCGAACCTATCATTGGGTTTTCTTGGCAAGCATGGTTTACAGGAGGTTTGCCATTGTCTTCCTCTAAAACTGAGAGAGTGTGACTTGCCCAAGGTCACTCAGTGGGTTTTATGGCCAAGCTGAGACTCAACCATGGTCTTTAGAGTTGTAGTCCAACACTCAAACAACTATGGCATGCTGGGTACTTAATGCTTAATGACATGACCAGAGGCCATCTCTCAGTCTCAGGTTTTGGCCCAGAAACCTTAGGACTTGATATGATCCTGAACTGGCAACCATAGCTAGAAGCAGCAGATTAACCCACCAAGAGTCCCTCAGATGAATTTATTTTCTTCTTGTTCCTGAGAAAGGGATCCTTTCAGATGAGTCATGAGGTAAAGGCTTGAATCCTAATGGTTCCATTTTATGGAATCCTGGGATTTGTAGTCTGGAGAGACATTTGACATTCCCTGAGAGACAGCCCCAGTTCTTTAGAACAGAGGAGCTGAAGAAACCTCTTTAGTGAGATTTCTGAGTACCACCGTAAACTACAATATTCCAAGATTACATAGGATGGAGCAATGACTATGATTACACACCTATCTGTTTATCTATCTATCTATCTATCTATCTATGGAATTTATTGCCACTGGACCCACCAGTTTTTCTCCCCCTATCATGAAGATGCTGACGAAGTGGGGTCCTAGGCTACAGACTCTTATAAATTTATTAATCTTTAATGTACCACATGACTCGGTTGCATTACTTCCGTTTCAATGTTTGTTGTTCCTACCACTCTGTAGGGTTTTCTATAGTACACATTTCTGCTCTAGACCCTTCTAGAGGGTTTTGTAATTAATAAATCGATCCTTCTCTCTCACTGGAGTAATATCTCAGAGTGTATTGCTGCCGTTAAAAACAATACAAAATCTTTCTGATAATTGTTCACATGGGTGAGAACAATTTTACTCTAAACAAAATTGTAGTCCCAGTGGTAGATTCATGTGGTGTAATATTTATATATTATTTTTGCATGAACAAGGACAACGTACAACTGGTCATAGTTTTCATATGTTTTATTTTGGGCCCTTGACAATATTGCTGAATGAAATAGCTAGTTCTTCTGATTTGTATAGAGGTTATAATCAGAGAACGTTCTGGGACAATTCATTCAAATACAGTGAGGGAAAAGATGTCCGAGACCAGCAACATTACCTTTAGAGGCATTTGTAATAGACCCAAGTACCAGACAACAAAAGTAGGTGGCAGAGATTGGGAAAGATTTCTAGAAGAAAATAGAATATATTTGTTACCTTAGCTGGCATAAAAGCTGGCAGCTTCTAATTTTCAATAAACATAGACTAGCCCTTCTTCTTTATACATGTTTGTGTGTGTATCTGTCTATTCGTCTGTCTGCCTTTGTGTCTATGAGAAGTAATCCAGATTGTTAGAGAATAAAAGAATAAATAGTTTTATTCTTTCAGTGGAGTTTTATTCTTTCACTATCATCCCCAGCCAGCAGTGGCAATGCTAAGGGGGCATTGTAGTCTGACACATCTGGAGGGTACTGGATTGAAGATAGCTATTTTAAATGTTTGTAAGACGTTAGTTTAAATTTAGTCTGCTATACTTACAGGATTCTATCCACTGTCCACTTCATTGTGGCAATCTGAAATCTACTTAGTCCCATTGAACTAAAATAACTAAATGAATAAATGAATGAAGAAGTCTGAAATCCTATATATCAGGGATGGGAATTGTGCAGCCTTCCAGATGTTGAACTGCATCTAGCAGCATCTCCCACTATTGGCTATGCTGTTACAACATCTGGAAGGCTGTACGTATTCCCCCCCCCCCCCCATTCTGTATAAACAGAATCCATTAGTTGGACTTCTTAGCAATTGCATTATAGGCTATATGAGCTTGTTCTGCCCTGGATGTTTCCATGACTGTATGGGCTTCCGTCACAACAAAATGGAGTGTGCCTTGCTGCCTAATTAGTAAAGACCAACTGCAGCACACATATAAATGGCATTTTTAAAGCGAGGGTGCCAGCTAGTGGCTGAGAGATAATATTCCATGATAGAACCATAGGCTTGACATTTATGTAAGGATACAGTACGTTTTTATTTGCATCATGATAATGTGACATTAAGTTTTATTTGTCAGTTATCACTACATTGTAACTGAGGGTAGGGGAGAGAGTGAAATCAAATCTGGCAGCTGCCATCCCACCTTTCTTTTGGGGCAGCAGGAATTAATTGGAGGTTATTTATTTGAAACTCTTCTGGTCCTTATTGATGGAGAGATTGCCTCATACATCAGACTATTTACCAGGGAGGGTCTTTTCAGATCTGGCTTTACGTCTGTGGACATTGTTCGCTGTATATTCCAAACATGTAACGACCGTAGCACTTTGTGAGATATATCGCATTTCTTGAGAAATGCCGTAAGTTTTAACGTGGTGCTTGTTAGAAAGTCATTGAGAATATTTCCTCTGTGAGAGTGTATCTATCCCATCGCTCGAGCTGATTCACTTGCGAACATAAGGAGAGCCATAAAGTGGCTAATAAAAGGGAAATGTCTGCAGTGGCTATTTTTTTTATTTTATTTTAAAGATACTACATTGAGTGATAATAAGCAGCTCATGTTTCAAAGAGGGAAAAAAGTGCTCTTTCCTCCCTCCACCCAGTGTTTGTTTACAAATCAGTATTGGCACTGGGTTTGAAGGGAAATGTGCAGGAAAATGGAAATTTCACTGCAGGTATTTTGTATGTGAAGAACAAGAGAGTCACGGACAGGTCATCGTTTCTCATTTAATTAAGCAATAACAGATCTTAGAAGAGCCGTGGAGAGCCCTCGAATGCTAATAAATAAAGCGAGGGACTGAGGCATTTCTTTCGTTAACTAGTGGGAGCTGTTTATAACTCTATTACTTACTGGCGGGAATCAATTATTATTACTGATACTCGGTGAATAATTTATAACCAAAAGTAGAGGGTAGGCTGGGAGGCAGACCTTTTCTTTAAATGTCATATGTACCTATGAAGGTCAGTTGTCACGAATAAGGACATCCCAGATGAACACACTTGCAATAACATTTTGTGAAGAACGACGGAGTGATTGTGACAGCAACCGGCTGTAAGCAAAGAAACTGTGGCCCTCTTCTTGCTCATCCGAGACGAAGAGAGCAGCAATGCCAACTCATGTAGATAATTGGTGATATTATTTTGTGATAGTAAAAAAAGAAAACAAGATAATGTTTTGATGTGTGAGCAGGAGGATTGTTGGAGACCATAGGTCTATTGATGTATGTGGTGGCCTTGCTGAAAGGAAAAAAAATCAAGGAAGAAAAAGTATTGGAGGTGAAGGAAGTTCAGGCTTTTACACTGCATGAAACATTTGACACTGTATAAATGCTTTAAACCAGCCTCCCCAAGCTGGTACTCCTTGAAATCTTATAACTCCGATCATCCTCAGGTACCAATGGGCGTTGTAGTCTGACACAACTGGAAGATGCTGGATTGAAATTAGCTATTTTAAATGTTTGTCAAACCTTAGTTTAAATTTAGTCTGCTATACTTATAGGATCCACAACTCTTTTGCAGATAAAATATTAATTTTATAACGGTGAAAATCAGTATTGGTACATGAACGTGAATTGCTATTGAACAGAGCGATTCTAACCCCAAGACAGTCCAAGATGGGATGGAGAGGCCCTCTTGCCAATGGATGGGGCTCTGTCTACTCTGACAACTAAATTACACCTGAAGAAATTTCTGCAGGTGGAAAGCAACTAGCCCACTGACAGCTGTAAACATAAAGTTGTGAAATGGGTGGTTTCAGGGTTGGGTGGGGACAGCATTGGATCTGGAATTGAAGCAATTCCAGTACATTCCTCTGAAAGAAGGACCTAGACTGGATTCTCCAGGTACTCTAGTGCAGAGCTGCCATAGATACCCCTTCAACTGTGTCTAATAAAATAAAATTAAAAATCTGTTAGGCTGAAGAAAGCAGAAAAACCAACCCTCTTCCGATTCATCTTGACCACAACAAGCTAGAACAAACAAACAAACAGCTTCATTTATATACCGCTTCATAGTGAACTAACAGTGTCTAAGTGGTTTACAACTGTAAGGTAATTGCCTCCAACGATCTAGGTATTCAGAAGGGTTTGTCATGAGGCAATCCATCCTCTTCCTCAGTTTTTAGGACTGAACTGTCTGTTCTCTCTAGACCTCTTTATTATTATTATTATTATTATTATTATTATTATTATTATTATTATTATTAACCTTTATTTATGAAGTGCTGTAAATTTACACAGCACTGTACATGCAATCTTTTTAGTTAGACGGATCCCTGCCCTCGGGCTTACAATCTAAAAAGACATGACACAGAAGGAGAAGGGAGTGGTGGAGGGAAAGGGTAAGAGGTCCAGCAGTTCCTCTCTACCTCCAAGGCCTGGACCAAGGCAGATGGACTGGAGGAAGGGCTTGGCTTCATAATGGATGGTTAATCTTCTACCAGGGAAAATACATACTCTCAAGTAGGATAATGCATATACAGTACGTAGCAATACAGGAAATGGTTCGATAAACAGGCAACAAAAGAACATCAGATAGTAAGCTTCTAGATTCCCAATGACCTTTGGATGTTTGCCAGCATTACAGTCAGCTCTCCATATCCACAGATTCCTTCTCCATGGATTCAACAATCCATGGCTTGAAACACACACACACACACACACTCCAAAAAGCAAATTTTGATGTTGCCATTTTATATGTTATATAAGAGAGACAATTTTATTATGCCATTGTATATAATGAGACTTGAACATCCACATATTTTAGTATCCATGGGGGGTTCTGGTACCAAGCCCCAGCAGATACCAAAGGCCCAATGTATATGTAACAGCAGAACATGGACAAATTGGACTATAGCTCCCCGAATTACTGGAAGGGCCCATATCACAGATGGTGGGGATGATATGTCATTATTTGCTCACCCAGTTTACAGCATGGGAGGGTTTCCCAGACCATTTTTCTGTCAATTTTGCCCATTCTAGTCCTGTGACTCCTTTCAGGCAGTGAAGGTTGCATCTGGTCCCACGCAAAATAAGAAAACATGTTATCTGATCCTTTCTGCCATTCAGTGAACAGCACTCATCATAAAATCACCTGGAATTCTGAGTGGCAAAAAGCAAGGCATGAATTGTGTTGTTAGGGAGATGGGTCATATCCAATGGTTAAACAGCCTGTTCTTTATTTAGAGTGTGGTTGTCAGAGCTTCCCATGGATCTTACCATTAAAAGATGCAACTCAGTATGGTGGTTTGCCACATCTGTTAGGAAATAGATGCAGATGGTTCGACTCATTAGCTGGCAGTACTCTTAGTGAACATCATAAAAAAGTATGGGGGCCTTACTGACGGCAAAAAGTGCCTCTTCTTCAATCTCATTACATTTTCTCCAGAGTTTACTGGTTCTATGGTGCCCAAGACATATTTTTAAATGCAGGTGTAAATGCAGCAGATGTAGCAAAGTTAAACACTAAATCTGTTACCTTTATGCATGCCCCCCTCATCCAATGTGCAGTATATTTTAATTTTATTTTTAAAAAACACAACTATATTTTTCTTCTTCTTGATAATGGCACTATTAAATTATACGGGTTTAAAAAAATAAAAAGGATAGATTTCAAGATTTTGATGGATGCGACGGAAGTAGCAGGTGCTTCATCTCTTTTTATGTTAGCGATAGCACAGTAAGTAAGGCTAAAAATCAGATTTAGGGGGTTTTTTTAGCTAACATTTTCAGGTAGTCCAGAAGAGGGCGCTCACATGTCATTTTCTAACTGCAGGTTGGGGTCAAATGTTCATGCTCAGGTTTGTTTTTGCAGAGACTGGAAGAGTAGGGTTGCTGCATTCTAGAGGTATCTCCATGCAGCTGCAACTTTACAGCCTTTACCTAAAGGCATCCCTTGATATATCAGCCCTGATTGCACTATTAAGAAGTAACACAGGCCATCCTTTAATTAGTTTCAATGGGGCGATAGAAATAAATAGGCATTTATCAGAAAGAGCTGATCCAAACAAACATAGTTTTTATTATTATTATTTTTAAAAATAATGTATCTTATTTGTGGCGCCAAATGGCACTGAAAAAACTGAGCTGACTATGTGCTATAGAAAAGATGTTTTATACTGCTTATTTCCCCCCCCCCCATCTTCTGTATCCTTAGAAACTTCCATATTTAAGGAATGAACTGAGAACATTATAATGTATCACATGCTTCTTCCCTGAGCAAGCATAATATTGCATGTGGAGATATCTGGGCATATAAGAGATGGGTCCCTTCATCCATTCCCAGCATAAAGACCTTTAGTTTATTTTAAGTAGAATATAAAACAACAAGGCATTTTCTATGGTGAAAATGAACATGACTGTTACCAGAAACATCACTGTTTTCCATTGCTGGTAGGCATGTGTGCAGGGCAGAAATGAAGATTAAAATATACATGTTTTAAGTTTTTAAACTGGTTTGATGGTAATGTTAGGAGGATGATTTACAATCCCATTTCAGCTCTTTGTGTGGGAGTCACATGCAAAACCATGCTTCCACATCTGAAAACAGGGTTTCATCCTCTGCCCAGCATGCTTTAAAGATCTGGAAATGTTTTTTTCCACATTATAATCTCTCTGTCCAGGTTGGGTTGTTTCTTCAGTCACGTATCAACAGATGCAACACAGCTCTCTTACTTAGTACCTCCTACATTTCAGTGCTTGTGAGAGTTTGTGATGTTGCTTTTTTCCTCTCTGTGGAAGCTAAGAAGGCCGTGGGAGGGGTAAATTTACCATTTCACCTATTCTACCTATTAAAACCCCCTTGGTTCAAATAAACTGGTAAAAGCTGCATTTGCATTGCAGATATAATCCAATTTGACCGTGCTTTAACTACAATGGCTCCATCTGATGGAGTTTTGGGATCTGTAGTTTTGTGAGAAATTTAGCCTTCTCTGTCAGAGAGCTCTGGGGTCACAACAAACTTCACTTCCTTAAATCCCTTAGCAGTGAGCCATGGCAGTTAGTGGTGTCAAACGGGATTATTTCTGCAGTGTGGATGCAGCCAAAGTGCAGGGAATCTATTTCACAGATGCTTCATAAGTTTAAAACAATAATGATAATGATAAGAAAGTATTAACCATGAGTGTCAGTGCAACTATGCATATATGTGTCCTTCTGAAGGAAAGCTCTATGGGAATTGACAGGGATTTCCCAAGTCTTGTCAGTTTCACAAAAAACACATTTCTGAAATTGACAACATGCCCAGCAACTTTTTTTTTCAGTTTCATAAGATAGGGCTTTTCCAGTGATAATGACATTGGTTTCTGTAATCTTTTCTGTTTCATTAATGGCCAGGGAGATGCAGGGCAAAGGATATCACAATGTGCAGGTAATGCCAAAAGTGATGTTATGCACAGCATTTTCTGGATCTCATCAGCCATGTTATGATGGAACTGTATCAAACACTAGGCAGAAGGAGCCTAGCAAATGGCAAAGAGCATTTTCCTGCACTAGCTCTAGGCAGGCTGATGACATTTAAAACAAAGTAAATGTAAATGGTGAACAACACCAATGTGTAATAATTGAAAGAGAGGGAGATGTTCAAGTATTCCCAGCTACTTCTTTGAAAACTGTGTCAGTGTTATCCATGTCCTAATCATTCTTGAGGTCTAAAGAATATACTTATGTCAGTCCTTCAGGCTGGAGCTAAATAGTTGCTAGGATGCAGATCTCTAACTGGATCGTGTTTAATCTATTTATTTAGAAAACCATCTCCTGGTGACATTTCTCCTATAAGGGAAAATGGAGGTCCCAGTTAGTATTGGTATTCCTTACAGGAATTTGAAGCGTTTTATTTTGCTTTATTCTTGCTCCATATCAGGCTAAAAATCAAGACATTGCAAGAGGAAGAGACCTCCTACTACATACAGTTAAAATGCATTATGCAGCCATTGTGTCTTTTTTTCCGGGGGGGGGGGATGGGAAAACCTGAGGATGGCTGCAAATGGAAGACATGTTATCATCTCAGCCTCCTATAAACTTCCATGATTGAAACAGTGAGATTGCACAGTAAATGCCTTGGCAGGAAACACTCTTCATATGTATTGAGAAAACCTGTTTTAAAGGAGCATATTCTCCACACAACTCATGATTGCTGTACAAAATGGTACATCAAGAAATCTGGATATCTAATCAACTTTTGGTTGATGAGCCAACTGCAGTTTCCTTGGGAGAAAAATTATGAGATGTAGGCTATTGCAATGACTATTTCGCTGAACTAAGCATACATGAAAGGGGCTTCCAGACAGGGGGCTCCTAGAACTCATCAACAAAAGAGATTTCTCCTTGACACGTACTTTCTGATAAAGAAAACTAAGATGGGACACATGGTAGAAAAACACAAGGGTGTATGTGTGTGCTTTATTAATGGAAGATAAGATTTGGGCATCCATTCAGTAAAATACTGTATTCAAAGTAGGCTGATGGCAATCTGAGGGCAGCCAAGGATTTGAAAGTTCAGATGATCCAGGACACAGCAGCCCAGGACTAGCAGAAGAGATTATATTTGCATAGCATTTAATGCCACTAGCTAGTAATTTATTGGGGAAGAGTGTGATATAAAGCTGTTAGTAGCCCAGGGTCTGGATTTCTCCTGCTGCCTTACAAACCTACCAAATTCCATGATCAGCAGCAGGAGTTTGTCACTGGGTTTCCTGCTTTCCTGCTCAAAGCTGGGGAACATTGATGCTTCACTGGACGTTATCAGACAAGGGAAATTGGAAGTATAATCCAATGGCAATCCAAATGCAATCATGGGGTTTAATGTTATTGCATGATAGACTACCACATGCAATTTCGGGCAATGGGAAGTCAGTCCGAGCGTAATCATGGGGTTTCACGTTATTGCGTGATAGACTACCACACGCAAATTCAGGCAATGGCATGCTATTTTCGGACAATGGGAAGCCAGTTCAAACACAGTTCACATTCATGTAAATTCGCTGAACTAGCAAATTCACATAAATGTGTTCTGGACCCACTTTCTTTTCATTTGAAATTAAGAGAAATTCCTCACATGTAATAAAGTCCCTTGTCTCTGGGGTTGGGAATCTGCTCAGTGTTTTAGCTTGAATTTTAAACGAGCCGCCCAAGGTGCTGAATCCTGAATAGACTGGATGAAGGCGAACAAATAGAAACCTATTCCAGACAAGACACAGGCGCTCCTGGGTTGAATCTGCATAGGTTAAATGATGCATCCTTACCTCAGTCCCAGTCCTGTTGGAATGCATGACATCCCTCTCTTTCCAGTGTGAAAACACTTCTTTTCTGTGCCTTAGATTTTTAGGCGATTAAAAAAAAAACCCTCCAGTTTACTCTGCTGTTTTTTGGGAGGAACTGGTCTTTTTAAAAAAGCTGGCTGCACTCAGGCTCTGGAACTCCCTTTCAAGAGAAGTTAGACTGCCATCCACCTTCCTACTTATTTTGGACACAAATAAAGATTTTTCTGTTTAAACAGGCATATGGTGATTGACTAAATAGTGGGGCCTAGGTATCTGCTGGCATTTGGTTGCAGGACCAGTATGGATACCAAAATTCATGAATGCTCCAGTCCCGTTATAGACAGTGGCATAGTAAAATGGTGTCCTTTACATAAAATAGCAAAATCAAGGTTTGCTTTTTGGAGTTATTGTTTTTTGAATATTTGGAAGCTATGGATGGTTGAATCTGTTGATGGAGAAACTGTGGATAAAGAGGACGAAATAATGAGGCCAATCTCACCAAAAATAATATGCTTGATCTTTCTGTTGCTGTGCTGATGTTTGTGTGCATGTTTAATGATATATATTTTATTCTGATTTTATTTTTTACTATTATTTAATCTTGTTTTTATTTTTGTATCTTGTGGATTTTTAACAATATGCATTTTAATTTATTGTCTGTCAGCCACTTTGAGTCCTGAATTGGGAAAAAAAGACAGTATACAAATAATAACAACAACAACGAGGACTGCTCCTGTACGTTCAATGGTTGTGTGGAAGAAGGAATTGCAGTACGTGTTGCTTTGTCACACAACCAGATCCCCAGCCATGCCAGGTGAAATGTCCTTTCTGCACAGCTATTAAAGGTACAGGAGCCCTCTCCAGTTTTCAGTCTTGCAACCCTACTTACCTCTGATCAGACAAGTGAGTATCTAAGGGCAGTAAAATACCTGAACAAGGAAGAGATCCATGGCAGAACCTATACTGCATACAGGCCTCTGCCAGCTCTCTGCAGCCTGGCACAGGAGGTTGCAGGTGGCTTTTCTCCAGTACTTTTTCAACACCTGCCTTCCCTTGCCTTTATATTTTTCAGTCCATTGATACCAGTAAGACAGACATTCACAAGGTCGGCTTCACTATAGTGTAGTTAAGACATTTAACCCTAACCAGGGGAATTATAGGCCATTGGATGCAGTGGACCTAAGGCTGCTTCTAAAACACTCCTAAATTTTCCCATATACGTAGACTCCTAGTGCCAGTGGGAACTAAGTGGTAGTACTACACCAATAAAGCTTTCTGTGGATGGCTGCTGCCATACTGGTGAAAGTCCTTACTCCTAGCGGAGTGGTACTTCCACCCCATCCTAAACCCAATCAGCCCATGACAGGATTCATATGCAGAGGGATGATTAAAAAAATAAACATTCCAGCTATGTTTTCTTCTTTGTGGTAATAGCTTTGCAGTATTACCATTCAAATCTGCTACAGCAAGCCCTTGGTATTCACTGAGGTTTGGTTCCAGGACTCCCCCGTGGATATCAAAATCCATGGATGAACAAGTCCCATAATGTACAATGGTATAGTCAAATGGTGCCCCTTATAAAATGGCAAAATCAAGGTTTGCTTTTTGGAATATATATATATATATATATATATATATAGAGAGAGAGAGAGAGAGAGAGAGTGTATTTTTGATAAAAAAAAATCAGTGGCTATGGAGGGCTGACTGTATTTACTGGTTATAGAAAACATTTCTGGACTTGGTAGTACAGCTGCCTCCAAAGGCAGAGAACATCATAAGTTAAATTCATTTTATACTCTCAAGGTTGAATATGAGTCTAATTCTGAACCTTGAATTTCGTGATTTTTGTTTGTTTGTGTCATGGCTTTAAGCTGCATTTAAAAGTGCATCAGTGGGTTGTTTTCAGGATTATTACACTCTTTGCTTGGTTAAGCCAGGCTGCTTGATTATCATTAAAGTGTTATTTATTTCTTTTTTATTAAACCCCTTTTTCCATTCATGTTACAGGTTAATTTATACTTTTATTTCATGCACTACTTGGCTTTACTGATTAATATGCCCCATGGCATTCAATAAAGCCAGGCTGTGGTGGAAATAAGAGTGGTATTAATTTCTAACATTGCTATAAATTTGCCTTAATAAAACTAGCTCAATAACACTGCAGTAGTAATACAATGGATGCTTCCAAATTGTTAACAAAGTCTCAACTGAGAGAAAAACACATTTTCCTTCCCCTAATTTGGCATTACCTTCGTACTGGAATTTTTAAAGGTTTTTTTTTAATGCTCGTATTTGTTTTATACTAGTTTCCCCCTCTGCTCTTAAAGGGCAGTTGCAGCCTTGCTAATATGAAAAAGACGGTGGAATATTACTATGATTTAAACGGTGTCCATTCTCTCTAAAGATACAATGCTTTGCAAGGAAATATTTTCCAATATTATAAGGAATAAAATGGAACTCTAGAAGTTCTGGAATGAAGAGCTAGTAATCCAAGAACAGAGAATGGATTCTTTCTTTTTCTTTCTCAGCAGTAATATAACTAGTATTGATTTACATTTGCCATAGCTTCCCATTGATTTACACCAATGAGTCACAGAGGGGGAAATGCTTTCCAACTCCTGCAAATCAGTGTGCATTACTATGCAAATATTTTTTTCAAAAATATTTCTTATTATGAATCTCATTAAATACAAAGCCTTATGGTTTTCGCGGGTTCATTTAATGACTCTTTAATATAACTATACTTCCTCCGACAACCATCAAAAGAAAAGTGGTGAACAGGGTGGATAGGGTGGGCAATGCAGCTCTTCTTTTAAAATCCGGCCTTTAATTTCATCTGTCAGCAAAAGCGCTTGTTGACTTCCTTCGATGTAAAGCATCCGGTGGTGTTGGGTAAAAAATTCTCAACAGCCAGACTGTAGCATATCTGAGGACCTAATATATCTCTCATCCAGATACTGCATGTCCTTGGCATCCTGAATTTGCACAATGTGGTGGGCTTTCTATGTCTGCAAATGTCACACTGTGACATCCCAGTGTTCTGCATTTCACTACAAGCGGAGACAAAGGGAAAGATGCTGAATGATATTGCAGCATGATAGACAATTAAGAAATTGCATGCTAAACAACTAACCGTCCAGTTCACAACCCAATTAAACTGAAGTACTTGGGCTTAAACCGATTTAAGTCTCATTGACTTTAATAGAGCTCAATCAGCTAATATTCTGCTTAAGTGGCCTGGCTGTCCTGCAGTATTATTTATTCCAGTTTATAAAAAGTGGAAATGAAAAGACTGTCATCTTGAAGAGGTTGGGTTTTATATAGAAAAATAAACAACATAAGCACATTGAGAAAACTGGCATTTAGAAGGTTTTGGTATGATTGGGCAATTTTACTTTTTGGTTTTTAATCTTTGGATGATCAGAGTTTGCATTATTAGAATGTGATTGCATAGAGAGAGCAATGCATTATGTATGAAACTGCTGGAGGGATTACCCCCTCCCCCTGCCCCATATTCCACATCATCCAGCACTGCATCCAAATTAATCTAAACTAAGCTAAACTGAGGAATCTTGTAGCACCTTTGAGACTGAGCAAAAGTGATGCAGTAGACCAGATCTCTGAATTGTAAACTAAACTGAGTTAAATTAAACTAAGGAATTTATCCCATGGTTCACTAAATTGATTTACCTCTATCTGGCTTAAAGCTGAATTCGGGTGGCATCCTGATGTTATCACAAGGTTTTTGCCACCAAATTTGCCACCTGAATACATCTCGAGTCCACCCCGTTTCCAGGAGCACTCATTGCGGCTCTTTTCAGATCCAGGAGTTTTCCAGTTTAAGAAAATGGCTGCTGGAACGCTCCTGAAAGAGGGGGTGGGACTGGGCTGTATTCGGGTGGCAAATTCTGCAGCAAAAACTTTCTGATAGCATCAGGATGCCACCCTAATTCAGCTTTAAGCTGGATAGAGATAAATTGATTTAGTAAGCAATGGGATAAGTTCCTAAGCTAAGATTTGTGACTAAACACACAGGTCTATGATATTGTGATTTATTATGGGAATATCTATTTCTTTCTAAGAAATGCATACACGTGATCTTTCTTCGTATGTTTTACAATGTTAGCACTTTCCCATCCAGGGCCAGCCTGAAGTAAAGGACAAGATGGTATTCTTTCCCTATTCTAACCATTTGTTGCAGTAGTTCAGTCCTCCATCTTCCTTAAACAGCAGCACTGCAAAGTGTCTCTAGTATAGCTGAAGTAATAAGGGTAATTTAATGAGCCCAGGACAAATTGTGTGGCAGAGGAACAGCTGAGCTGAACTCAGTAGAAACAGCTGGATATGCTGCCTGAGGCAATCACCTCGCCCTGCTTAATGTTATATCCAGTCTTATCTCAACCATCCAAAGCACTGCTTCTTCTTCATAGGATTCTGGGCTAGTTTTCTTGCTACTACACAACAGCCAGCATGGTGTAGTGGTTTGAGCCTCAGTTGATGGCAGTGGCAAACCTCTTCTGAACAAATCTTGCCACGAAAACCGCATGATAGGTTCACCTTCATCATTAAACTGGAAACAGTTTAAAGGCACACAACCACAACAACCATGCACAACAAGATTCTCCACAGTGCTGTCTTTCCTTGTAGGGTTGCCAAGTCTCCCTTATTGTAAGGTATGTGTCATATTGAAGAGCTGGAATGCTTTCCTATATGAGCTTTAGACAGGACACCAACAATCCTGTATTTTCAGATATAAGACCAAATAGGGCTCTCAGATTACACACCAAATGTTTGGGAACCTTTGCAAGAATATCTGGTGCCCATTTATGCCACTCTAGACTAAGCAACATGTTTATTCTGCTGGAAGAAAAATTGCTCCCCTTGAATGGCTGCAAGCCTGCCATCATGATATCACTAGGAGTCTGGGGATTCCTGCAGTATTTGAGATCTCATGAGAGCCCAGAAATCTCATGAGAAGTTCTCCTCTTACAAGACGAGGTGGGCATGCCTCACATCCCATGGCCAATCTTCTGCTGGCTGGCAATAAGGGTGCAAGGTTTCCAAATGAGCGTTTCTTTATGATGACCTACTACTGAAGTTTATTGCATGGGCCCTAAAATGGGCCCATTGTGTTCTAAAATGGGTGCGCGCAGGGAACAGGATGGGGCTAGGGACCGCTTTAGAACAGTTCTCAGAAATCACACTCTCTGGAATGGAAAGAGGATGCAACTGGAATGTCTGGTGGCAACGGCGGTGTTCCCTTGTGCAGTAAAATGCGGTCCCTAGTCCCATCCTGTTCCGTGCGCACCCCTGTTTTAGGACGCAACGGGCCCGTTTCAGGGCCCATGCGATAAACTTCACTGGTTTGTTAATTACAGTATTGGGCAAGAAGAGGGACAAATATATGCAGCAATGCCAGACAACCTACTTCGCAACTTGATGGGCAACTTGATTCTAAGTAGTAACACCCAGGCCAGAAAAGGAAGAACTTTGTATATGGGCCGGCTGTTTAAAATTACAGTTCTGGGGGACCTGTAAAACTAACCAGTTCTATTATCACGTTCACTGATTGTTAATTCTGCGGGCCTTTAATTTCAACTGTCCCTTTTTGTTATTTTGAAAACCTCGCAACCCTATTAATATGTAATCTTTATATTTTCCATCTTACTCTTGAAGGGATCATGCTCCCCAAGCTCATTTTAACACTGGCCTGACTACTGTTGTTGTTGTTGTTGTTGTGTGCCTTCAAGTCGTTTCCAACTTATGGTGACCCTATCATGGGGTTTTCTGGGGCTGAGAGTATGTGACTCACTCAAGGTCACCCAGCAGGTTTCTGTGGCTGAACAGGAAACTGAACCCTGTTCTCCAGAATCATAGTCCAATGATCAAACCATTACACCCCATTGGCTCTCACTGGCCTGACTTCCATGTGGATTGGTCTGACTAATGGGTCTCATTCACAGTGCAAAATTATATCCCTATTATTCCACTTTAACAGTTATGGTTCCATCCTATAGAATTCTGAGATCAGTAGTTTTAAGGAGGTAGTGTAAGAATTCTCAGACACAGGGTTTCTTTGATGGCCCTTAAACTGGAATCATAGTGCTGTAATTGTGCAGTGTGAATGGGCCCTTGGCCTGGGCATTTCATTTACAAGATGGCTCCCGGTTGCCATTCTCACAGCCAGGAATTCCTGGAGCCAAAGTCTTCTGTTCCCTTTTTGTGTACATTTGTTTGCTTGTTTCAATGGAAGGCCATTTTGAGGGAACCAAAAGCACACCCTCCTGACATGAAAAGGAAAAAAGACCCCTCCAGACCTGGCTGGCAACTGCTTGAAGCACATGCAGGGCAATAAACAGCCAAACATGTCTATAAATTGCCTTTAACAGAGCCAGCAGTGGTTTAAGCATTGGATTATGACTCTGGAGAGCAGGGTTTGATTGCCTGTTCGGCCATGAAAACCCACTGGGTGACCTTGGGCAACTCAGCCTCAAAGGATGGCAATGGCAAACCCGCTCTGGAGAATCTTGTCAAGAAAACCCTGTGATAAGTTTACCTTAGGGTTACCATAAGTTGGAAACGACTTGAAGGCAAACACCATCAATAAAACACCCATAAAAACACAGTATTTCATGGATGTGATAACATTAAAGAATGAATGCAAGCGTTTAAGAGCCTTCATGGTTCATAACCGAGGAAGGATGCTCTCTGCTGACATGATTTTCATGTCTGCTGCCTCCTTTATGCAGCTTCCTTTGCTGTAAGAATATATCCGATAATCTAGTGAGCCAATGGATTGATCAAGAAGGTCCCCTGATGACCTGATGAAGGCAGGGTGACCAGATATGTCTTCACTGCAAAGGACAAGGCACCACAAAATGGAGGACATTCAAGAAAAATGGGGGATATGACAGAATAAAAGCTCAAAACACTTAACATAAAGATAAATTCATGCTTTTCCTCTCCAGTGGGGAGCTGTAGTGGGCAGCCGAAGGGAAGGCTACACTTTCTGGCCACAAGATGGTGCCCTGAGCTGTTGTTTTGTGTTGTGGTGGTCTGCTTCTTGCACCTCAGCTTGGAAGCTGCAAAAACCAGCTCACAGTGGAGTTGATGGCTAATAGTCACCATTATGACCTCTTGAAAAACAAGCAATACCATATCAAGGGCAAGGCTGCTCCTTAGTCATGGATCTTTTGAGCCTTGAAGAAGGGGGACTGTTCTCCCTTCTGCAGCCTTGTTGCTGGTGCCTTGCGATGGCCCACTTAAAGTGCTGAAACTCTGTCTCATGGATTACTGGGCTCTTTGGTTTTGCAAGGTGTTTAGTTTCCTATTGCAAAGCGTGCTGGTGCCTCACTATACTACAAATTCAGTTCCAGAAAGCACCACAGCAAGACAGTCTGTATAAAGGCAGGAAGCTTAAATGTAAAATGGATGCCTATTTTTAACAACTGAGGCTGAAAAACAACAACAGGTGGTGTGTGGTGGTGGAGAACCAGAAAAACTTCATTTCAAATGCCTATTCAGCTCCAAAGCTTCTTGGGTGCCCTTGGGTTGGCTCCTGTCTCCTATTGCCAGGATTAAACATATGTAACTGTATATGGAGGAGAGGGCTATCAGTGCTACTAATCCTGGTGGCTACATTTTCTTTTAGTATCAGAGGCAGTATGGCTCTGAAGAATAGAATGCTTGCAGGAACGGGCTGTTACAGACAAGCGCTGCTTTGGTAGTCTTCCCTTAGACCCTATTTGTTCAGTATGAAGCAGTATATAAATGAAGCTATTTTTTTAAAGCAACTGGTTGCTGGGTTAGATGGGCCATTGGTCAGATCCTCAGTGGATCTTCTAATACAGCCTTTGGTATCTGCTGAGGTTTGGTTCCAAGATCCCTCATGGATACCAAAATCTGTGAATGCTCATGTCCCAGTAAATACAATGGCAAAGTAAAATGGATATATCTTATATAAAATAGTTTGCATTTTAGAATTTTTATACATTTTTGAATATTTGCCAGTCATGGATGTTTGAATCTGTGGCTAAAGAATCCATGGATACAGTGGGCTGACTTTATTCCCATGTTCATCCTGAGCCTCTCTTGGGGCATGGTGGTGGTGGATGAGAAATAGTGCCTGAGAAATATATATATTTTTAGACGGCAGCTCTCATAATCTCCATGTTGGCTGGTGGTGTCAGGGGAGCTATAGTCCTAAAAAGTAACTTTCACAAGCTCTGAGGAGAAAAATATAATACCCGATAGAGCCCAAACAGCACAACAGAACTAATTTCTCCTGCAAACTGAGTAAGCCAGGCCAACGTGTGTTCGACAGTGGAACACACTCCTTCCTCGGAGTGTAGTGGAGTCTCCTTCGTTGGAGGTCTTTAAGCAGAGGCTAGATGGCCATCTATTGGGGATGCTTTGATTGGATTTCCTGCATGGCAGGGGGTTGGACTGGATGGCCCGTGCGGTCTCTTCCAACTATGATTCTATGAACGTACCAAGCTGGTTCCGGGCCCTTGGACTCAATCTTTAGGAAGGCAGAGTTTTTCTTCTGGCCATTGGAAGCTACAGCTCCCAAGGCCTGTGCCATCCTCCCCTGGGCCTTGGATGCAAAGGGCTCTCTCAAAGCCCTTTGTGGGCTGCCAAAGCCATTTGCTACAGTTCAGCTCAGGTACAAAGCTCTGCTTTGATTGCAAGGCAGGCACAGGCCTTGCTAATTGCAAAGGTATAGCCTTTTAATTAAAAATCAATGAGCCTGATTTTATTGTGCCTTTCTTAGATTGATGCAGGAGAGCCACACACTTTCCTTTGGATTTAATTAAAGTTTTTGGTGAGATAAATAACGGGCGCTTTTATTACCTAGTTCTTGTAGCTCTTTTTGCCTGAAGAGCACACGACGACAGGGAGGATTAGCAAATTTCAAGGCCAGCAGAGAAGGAAGGAAAAGCCTTTAGGCAATTTGTGGTCTTCATCAAGCTTCTTGCTTCCCCTCCAGCTTCCTTTTGAAGCCACAAGAATATATTCAGGATGGAATCAAGGGTTTGTTCTAATTATCCTGCCCTTTAACACGATGGCTTAGGGTGCATCAGCCATACAGGTGGAGCCATCCTGCAGGAGATTGCCTTGCGTCTTATCTCAAGCTTAATTTATGATGGGGTCTGCTGGAGCTTCCTCCTAGATCATGTAAAATAATAGTAGAGAGCTTGGAAGAGTTGCTTAGTAGCCACACCAGCTGGTGGCTTTGGGGCAGTGTGATCCAACAATACCACCTTTCTAAGCTCTAGTATTACACCTCTTCTTCTCAGAGACAAAGTCCATAGTACAGAATTGAGGTACATGTAGCTTGCCTGATGTGAAGGGACTCCAGATTTCATCAGCCCCAAACAATATCACCAGTTGTTGGGGACAATGGAACTTTAAGTCCAACGGTGTTTGGAAGGAATAGGCTTTCTTTGTCTGCAGCAGTAGAATTTGAACCAATGACCAAAGAAATCTCAGGCAAAGATTTAGCCTGGGTATCACCACTGCCCAGAGGGGAGAAATGTAATTTGATATACCAAACCAGTCTCCAAGTCCAAGCAAGTCAGTGCATCTTTATGTAAGATATAGAAGTTTTTTGGACTGAAGCTCCCAGCATTCCTCTCCATTGGCTACACTGGCTAGGGCTGATGGGAGCTGAAGTCCATCAGTATCTGGAGGGTCACATATTGATGAACTTTAGCTTTCACTGGCTTTTTGCAATAAAAATAACACTCAACACAACTCAGAATCCTGACAACAAATCAACAACATTTAGTAAATAAATAAATAAATAAATAAATAAATAAAAATTAAAAAATGAAAAGAAAAGAAACATGTAACACATAAAAATTAAATGACTAAAATGACAGGATCAGACATTGAAATCCCAACGGCAGATTCAATATTGTGTAATTTCATAAAAATGAATACTTAATTTAGAAGCAGAAGACATCCAAGAGAAGACTAAGAGACTTCTTGAGGAAGGGAATTCTCTGCTTTAGAGGTTTTCTCACATGATCCAACTTCGCTTGAAAATTTTACTTTTTTTGGATTGCACCTCCCAGAATTTACCAACCAACCAACCAACCAGTCATTCTCTCCCCTTACCCCATCAGTGACATTTCCAAGCTAGAGAACCTGTTTTGTCATTAACAGGACAAAGAAGAAAAAAGGTAATTCCTATCAGATCTTAGGTGTGGGCAGGAGAAGGGCTTTAGGTGCTTTCTTTTATCTGGCTTCGAAGCATTTAGGGGTTTCAAGATAATCACTAACATCTTGAATTGTTTCTTAAACCTACTGAGGCCCCATTCTCACTTGCCCATTTGCACTGGATAGAACTGGGTAGATCTGGTTGCCCCCATACTGAATCATTTATTATTTTTATTATTAACCTTTATTTATGAAGCGCTGTAAATTTACACAGCGCTGTACATGCAATCTTACAAGTGCCCACTACCCTTTACCTTGATTGGGGCAATTTGCCCCTCTGAAGTTCACATTTGCAGTACTGCTTTAAAATGGAGCCTCCTTTGTTGTCAATCAAATTCGCTTCCTCTTTTGTCAAAGGTGACGTATCCAACAGCCATTGGGCAACCGAATGGGTACTTTTCCCCCTCCTTTAAAAAAAAACAAAAACCGACAGCAGTGTGCACATATTCTGTCAGCTTGTCAAATTTAAAAACCTCCAGGGGTGTGTGTGTATTTGGGTCCCATCCTGGGGTTTTCTTGACAAGATTGGTTCCAAGGAGATTTGCCATTGCGTTTCCCCTGAGGCTGAGAGAGTGCAACTCCCCCAAAGTCATGGGTTTCCACAGCTTTCCCTCTGAATGCCAGCCGCTAGCTTTCCCTTCGCTTCTAGCCCAGCATTTCCTTCTGTTTGGAACCTCTTTCCTTCCCTTCATTTCCAGCCCAATGCCACCTCTGAAGCCCTTGCCTCCCCCCCCAGATGCCAGCCTCTCCCCTTCCCTTCCAGCCCAAAGCATTCGCATAATCTGTCATAATAATAATAATAATAATAATAATAATAATAATAATAATAATAATAATAATAAATGTTGCTCGCAGGAGAGGCCACCTGAATGCCATCTCTGCATCCTCTTTCTTTGCTTTCCCTCCTATTGCCACCCCAGAATGCCATCTCTCTTTACCTAAACTTATGTAGTAAAAGCATTCGCACATTGTATCAGTTTGCCAAATTGAAAGGGAAACATTTGTAACATTCACATTATAGCATTCACATATTCTGTCACACACACACACACACACACACTGAAAATTAAATTAAATTAAATTAAATTTTAAAAAATGCCACTTGCATGGCAGCAAGCAAACAAAAGGGAAACATAGCACAAGCAGACACATTCCATCAATATGTATAAACCTGTAGAACAAGCTTTTGCATAATCCAGTGTTGGTGAACCTTTTAAAGGCCGAGTGCCCAAACTGCAACCCAAAACCCACTTACTTATTGTAAGTGCCGTGTCCCTCTGGCTTTCTAATAATAAACTCTGGCAAACTCTGTGCTGGGGTGACGGCACATGTGCCCACAGAGAGAGCTCTGAGTGCCATCTCTGGCACGCGTGCCATAGGTTCGCCATCAATCTGTCAAAAATAAAATTACAAAAAAGAGAGAGAGAGAGAGAGAGAGAGAGAGAGAGAGAGAGAGAGCTGCCTGCAAGAGGGGAGGCATGTTCTGCCCTCCCTCTGACCTAAATCCCTCCCCTGAACTTGACCCAATCATAACCGGGGCCAAGTTCACATTTGCCGACAGCAGGGAAGAAATGGGTTTTCCTAAAAGACACAGAAAATAATCCACTTTTGGAAAAACCACTCTAAGGAGGATTTGCCCTGGATCGGGGGTGCAAAACCCTAATTCTGATGTGTTTAAACCGGTGCCAATGGGAAGTTCTGACTTTTAATCCGGGTTACAATTCTGTACAAAAGGTAGTCTGAATGGCCCCTGAGAATCACTTGTGAAATGGGTATAATCTTTCTCCTGCAGACATGCCTCCACATTTGAACTGCAGAAATAAACCAGTGTTACCCCACTTTAACTGCCATGGCTCCATGCTGTGGAATTCTGTGAACTGCAGTTTTGTGAAACATTTAGCCCTCGCTGTCAGAGAGCTCCGATGCTACAACAAACTAAAAATGCCAGGATACCACAGCACGGAGCCATGGCAGTTAAAACTGTGTCAGGCTGGATTATTTCTGCAGTACAGATACAGTCCAAGAGAACTTCCTAGATATTTTTCAGAGGAGGCACAGAAGACTACAACAATCCAGTCCAGATGTGACTAAGAGCTTCTACAGACCAGTGTTATACACTGCCACGCGGCATGAGAGTGTGTTGTATGCACACTGGCTGCCCCCACGCCACCCCCATGCCAGTGTCACACCGTACATGGTGTGTGTGTGTTATGGCACTCCATTGGCACAATGTCTAAACACGTTGCCCTAAAGGAGCGCCAAAAGTTGCTTTTTGCGGCTTCTTTTTGCACTGTGTAAAGGCCAGATTGGGGGCTTGGTGTGTAGTTGCCGCAGCCCTGATCTGGTGAGGAAAGGGACAGCTATAGGCCGCTCCAAAGGGGCAGTCTGTTGAGCCCCTCAGAACCTATGTTGGCATTCCAATCAGTTGGGCAAAGTTCTGATCATGGCTGATCCTTGAGGATCCAGAAGCAAAACTGGTTCAGCAGGACTGACCCCTAACCTCTTTTCTGACATCTGAAAGGAGACTCTTGGAGGTTTACATCATTATGTATATGCAAATATTCCAAATTCTGAAGAAAAATACTGAAATTCAAAAAATGTCTAGTCTCAAGCATTTTGGATCAGGGAGACTCAACCAATACTCCTCACCTTTGCTGAATGGCAATATTGCAAAACTGAATGCACACTTCAGTGTGTAACTGAATGCACAATCAGATATACATGGTCACCCACATCCATATATGCATTTGCTTGCACATTGTGACTACATGCACAAACCTGCTTGCATAGTCTTGAATTGAAAACTGACATTCCACCTGAGACAGAAATGTCCACCTGCTTCTGTAGGGAAAGTCAAACCAACAGGATTCCAGCTGTAGTCAGACATTCTTAAGCCTGTGATCACTAGCTATCAATACATTTCATTCTGTGCAGGATTGTTGCCCAAGTATTTTGTCCTTACTCTGTTTCACCCCTGAGATGCATAGGTCATCTCCACCTGTGAATTAATGTGGGCACCTCTACAGTCAATCTTTCAATTGATTTTCATAACACAGTTGATTTAAGCAATGCTAAAATGCCAATCTTGATTTGCCTTATTGCTCATAAAGTAGTTAATCCAAACATTTATTGACTGATAGCTTCCTTCTTCAGCTACTGTGGAACAGCTAATATCCGGAGAGAAATTGATTGGCTAGAGTGTGTTTGTCACATTAGTTACTCTGATAACAATTTTTTCCTAGGGAACAGTTTCATTTTTACAATAGAAAAAATGATAGTACAATTTCCAGTCCTATGTATTATGTCCCTTCCTGTGCCTGCTTCCACATTTGCAGTTCTAAGCACACTGTCAGTCAGTGTAGGGTGGATCCAACAGATTTGCGTAACATTTGGGTGTACACATTTACACAGGGGCGTCATTAGGGGTATGCAGGGTGTGTGGGCTACACCAGGTGACACCCTAAGGGGGAGTGACAGCATTGTTTTCCCAAACAACTGCCTTTGGCAGGAACAGACTGTGGCATGCACTTGCATTCCTTTAAAACACTGAAGAGGTGATGTGCGTGGGAGAAGAAAGGAAAGGGCCCAGATTTTTTTAAAAAAAATAATTAAAAATATTTTTTAATTTAAAATTTTTAACATTTTAAAGCTTCTTTTACACTTTTCTTTAAAAATATCACATCTTACCAAATTTTCACTTTAACCATATGAAACAATGTACATATAGTATCTATGTACATCATTAGACTGTGCAAATGATACTGTAAATTAAATGTATAATTTTAATTTTAATTTTGCTAGTTGTTTATTTCACAAGCATTGCCATTATATTCAGTGATATATGGGAATTACATTTTATGAGTAAGATTAGTACAAAAAACCTTACTAGGGATTCTGTATGGGGTGGTGTGGAAGGAGGTCAGTAGGATGTGTGTGACATGATGGGTTGCCGCACCAGGTGAAGCCAATCTTTGTGACACCACTGCATTTACATATAGAGTAATGAAACTGAAATGCAGCAGATCTCCCTACAGTGGGGAATACAGTGACCAGGGCCCCTTTCACTACTCATTTATATCACCATGATTGCACTTTAACTGTCATAGTTCCATCCTAATGAATCCTGGGACTGGGAGGGATTTTTGGATCCTCAGCCAGGGAGTTCCTTTACTGCCTCTGACTAAACTGTAAGTCCTAGGACTCCATAGGATGAAGCCATGGCAGTTAAAGTAGAGTCATGGTGCTATAACTGTGGAGTGGGGTGGACCCCAGGTGACCCATGTGCCTGTTGAGTCTGCTGCTGTCCAGGTATTCATTTCTAATTGTCAACTTCAAGGCTCTCCTTTCTTAGCATTATCATTAAATATGAACTGGACAGTCCATGCAAACACAAGATACCATTAGGAAGATGATTTTCTTCTGTAAAGTAGGACAGATGGCCACTCTAATTCAACGGGACTTGCTTCAGCTAGCTTTGCTGTTTTGCACTACACAGAATTTTTAATTTAATCTGTGACACCAAGGCTGCTATTATGGAAACCTATCTGGGACAAGTTCCAGTACCCTCAATGAGATTTATGTTTGGCTGCTGCCACAGGGCAGAAATAAAGCAATTTGACACCACTGTAACTGCCATGACTCAATGCTGTTGAATTCTGGGGTCTGTAGTTTGGTGGGACACCAGAGCTCTCTGACAGAGCAGGCAAAATATCTTTCAAAACTACAATTCCCACAATTCTATAGCACTGATCTACAAAAGTTAAACTTTATTTTTGCAGTGTGGCTGCTGCTTGATTTAGGGTTGCCATTTGTACCGAAAAACTGGGAAAGTCCCGGTTTTAAGGCTTGTAAAAATGTCCCAGCTGCATGTCCTGATTTCCAGTGATGATGTGGCAGCTGAGCAGAGTCTGACCCCATCGTGCAGGGCATTGGGGGTGCAATGGTTGCTGCTCCCAGTGGCTTCTCTTTCCCGGGGGGCCCTGCGATGGGAAGTGTCTGTGTTTGGGGGAGCGGCTGCAGGGGTGGGCTTCCAGCTGCTCCCCATTGTCCAGGAGGAGCTTTTGCGCCTTCCTTGCTGCTGGGATCATGGTGGCTGGCACAGCAGCAGCAGAAAGGCCAGGAGGTTTGCTTTGCCTATGAGCTTGGGGAGCTGCAGCAGAGGCTGGCAACTCCAGGAGGTTTCTTTTAGTTTGTTTATCCCCCTCTCTTCTCCCCTTGAAGGCTGTTTGTCCAAACCTGAAATTATTACACACACGGCCACACTCTCTCAGCTTCAGAGAATGGCCATGGCAACCCCTTCTGAAGAAACTAGTGGCTCCTTTCCTCTTCCCTCCTCCTCCTGCCTGGCACAGTCTGCTTATCCAAACCTGAAATTATTACACACACACACACACACACACACACACACACTTTCCTTATAGCCGCCCCACATGAGTACCACCTTGAGGCAAGCCTTCTCCTTTCCCTTGAACCCAGGGATGACCAGATTCCTCCTTTTTCAGGACATGTCCTGAATTTCACAGGGTGACCAGATGTCCTAACTGTAAAGGAGGACAAGGCACTGCAAAATGGAGGCCATTCAATTAAATCCCACAATTTTTAACCTGACGGCACAGTCTGTTCAACTGTCATCTTTTAATAGAAAAGAAGCAATGGAGTCTATCTTTCCCTTTTATGGGATAAAACTAAGAACCCAATATACCTCTTATCTCAGACTCCTATAGCTCCCCTTGTGCATATTCCTATCAGGATATAGCTTCAGATCTTTGCCCTCTGTTAACTGGCTTGATTTGGGAGGAGAGTCACCATTTAAAGAGAAAAAAAAAACTTTCAAAGAACAAGGATTTAACTGAAGAATGTAAACTTCAGGTTCTGGAAGGCGAAAGATGCCTATAAATTTGATGGAGCTGGTAAGGCTGTAAAATATGTAAGTGGAAAGTCTGAGGAAATGGGCATGAGATAGTGGAATTTCAAATAGTGGCATTAGCTTCATTCCAGCAGTCACTATCTGCCTGTGAAACTTCAAAGAGGAGCTTGGACATACCTTACAAGGTTCTTCATAGGAACCAAAAGGGCAGAGAGATTCACACTACTGTTTCCTTAACTATTATCGAAGGGTAAAAATGGGAAAAGGGACAATGGGTCAAAATACAGCTGAAAGTGAAAAAAAAGTATTCTTTGGCCTGTTACAGACTGCCAAAATAAAGCTGCTTCGGGTCTCTTTAGAGGTATGCTATTTAAATGATGCATGGGTCCTAAGAGTCCGGAGGTTGCCCCAAAGCCACACTCCATTCCTAAGCACTGGAGTGCAGCTTTGGTGCAGCTTCCGGATTCTTAGGATGCATGCATCATTTAAATAGCATACCTCCAAAGAGACCCGAAGCAGCTTTATTTTGGCAGTCTGTAACAGGCCTTTGTTATGCAGCACTTATCAAGCAGTTATCTCTCCCTGGTCTCCTCACTGAGATCTTCAAAATGATCCATTAACCAAAATGTCAAATCCCATTACATACAATGGCTTCATAAAATAACATCCCTTATATAAAATGGCAAAATCAAGATTTGCATGATGAAATTTATATAATTTAAAAATATTTTGAAGCTGTAGATCAGTAATCCCCAAACTCTGCTCTTTAAAAGAGTTTGGACTTCAGCTCCCAGAATCCCAGACTATTGGCCAACATGGCCCTTAAAGGGCACAGTTTCGGGACCACTGCTGCAGATGGTTGAATCCATGTGGATAAGGAATCCATGGATACAGAGAGCTGACTGTATTGGGCACCTTTCCTTTGCTTTCCCTGGACTCATTTTTTTTATTTATTGGGGTTTTACAGAAAGCCAGCATGAAATAAAGATTGGAGTGTTGGACTACGACTCTGGAGACCAAGATTTGATTCCCAGCTCGATCCATGAAACCCACTGGGTGGCCTTGAGCAAGTCACACTTTCTCAGCCTCAGGGGAAGGTAATGGCAAATCTCATCTGAACAAATCTTGCCAAGAAAATCCCAGGATAGGATCATTTTAGGGTTGCCATAAAGCAGAAACAACTTGAAGGCACACAACAAAAACAAACAATAAAAATGAGCAGCAGGTCTGCATTCCATGTTGGCTACCCAGAAGCTGGTTGGTTCAGCCCCTTCTTGCATCTGTTGAAAACAGAATGGATGCAAAAATCTCATGAGCTATACATTTGGAATGAAAAAAGAAAAAGAAAATGTTTGTTTATTTATATATAAAAGAGCGTATACATTGCCTTGTGGTCCAAAAGTGTGTGTGTGTGCGTGTGTGTGTGTGCGCGTGCGTGCGTGTCTGTCTGTCTGTCTGTCTGTCTGTCTGTCTCATAACAACAGAACTGAAGCATGAAGAGGAAGGAAATCTTTAAAAAGCAAAGAACACATTTAATCCTATTCAAGATAATTCAATAACTATGCAAGGGAGGTAAAGGTTGAATGACTCAACCAAAAGTATATGAAGAAGTCAGTTGAATCTCTTTTGGGAGGATTTCCAGAGCTGAGGGGCTGCTACTGAGAAGACCCTATCCCATGCCCCATACCCTCCAGTTGTCCTGATTTGGCAGCAACATACCTGATAAATCTTCTGTCATCCCACTTTTTCAACTGCTTTAAAAATGTATCAGTTTCCCTGGATGTACCACTGTGGACTGGGTAATGTTCCTCTTCGACGTTACATTGTGAAGCAACTGCAGTTCACCTAACTTCCCTAAACTCATGGCTCTCGGAATACAGGTTGAGTCTCCCTTATCTGGAATTCCACTTCCCCCCTTCTTCCTCAGTTTATTTCAGTTCCTTCAGACTAAGTTTGGAGTACAAAAGGAATTTGCATTCAGCAGGAAGGAGAGGAGAGTAAAAAAAATAAAAATATTTAAATTAAAAATTTCCAGCAGATTTTTTTTGTTTTACATGAAACATGGATGGATGTGGATGCGACCGCATGCAAAAGGGACTCAGAAAAGTAATAGGTAAATCCCTCTAGTTTTGCTTCCAAGAAAACTGGTTTAGGATTATGCTGGTAATTTCTTCTTTGGCTTGCATGTACTATAGGAAGCAATTTTTCCTTACTCATTTACAAGGAAACAATATGACTTAGGGAGCCTTTGACAGAAGGGTCAAGTTTTTATTACTGAATTGTGATGTGAAAGGAGGGTGTGTGTCTAAAATAAATAAAGGGCCACCGATACAGTTGGATTTTTATTATTATATTAGATTGGAGTTGGGATATTTTCACAAATCAGATTCCGAACAAATGCGGCAAGCATAATAGACGAGGTTGTCAAGAAGGAAAACTTAACAGCATGTAATGGAATAGATGTACTAAATTAACATTGACATCTCGTTGTGGCTCTCTTAAATATACATTATTATCTGGAGAAAATGAATCCTATATACTTGTCTCTAGCATGTTGCACAACTATATTTCAAGGACATACTTTTTCAGGGTTTCTTTTATTCATTGAGGAAAAGACATAATAATGCTATTTTTTTTTCTCCAGTTGATTTCAAGATATTCCTTCCTTCTCTACCATCACTTCCTCCTCCTTCTCCTTTCCTTTCCCCTGTTTATGTTTAAACCTCCACCTTACTTTTCATAGCAAAAGCTTCTTCCAATACTTGGAAATGGTCTTTAGGCCCCAGTTGGTTTCAGTACCAGTTGATGAATGGGAATTGTCAGAACAGTCAAAATTTGCTGACAAAAACAAAATATTCAGTGATGAGAACAATGAAATGTTCAATAAATACATTGGGAAAATAAAGGATGGGCAAGAACACTCAGGCAAAGGACAGATCTTGTACACGGAGGCAGCTCTACATTACTATTAATTGGTACTAAACTCATTAAGGAATGTGCCTTTCCTTCCCAGCTATTGCAAGACTGGTTGTTGTAGCCAAGTGATGTCTGCTGCTGTTCTGGGCTAAGCAGGCTCCGTGTTGTGTATGTGTGTGTACTCCCTCCTGTGCTATTGTACAGCTGCTATTGTACATGCAGGGTGAGGAATCTTTCAATCCAAGGGCCAAATTCATTTTTAGAGTTGTTCTAAGGAGCTCCGTACTCCTGAGAACACATTCCAGTGGTGGATTAGAACAAAGAGAAAAAGGTGGGGTAAAAATTAGTTCTTACTGCCAGTAACCAAACCTTAAGAGAAGCATTTCAATCATTTGGAAAGGTGAAAAACCTATACAGGACCTCAGTTAACAGCTGGTCATTTTAATAACTGCAATTTAATTTTAATTTGAGAGCCAGCATCATGTAGTGGTTTGAGCATTGGACAATGACTCTGGAGACCAGCGTTCAAATCCCTGCTGAGCCATGAAACCCACTGGGTGACCTTGGGCAAGTCACACTCTCTCAGCCTCAGAGGATGGCAATGGCAAACCCCTCTGAAAGAAATTTGCCAAGAAAACCCCATGATAGGTTTGCCGTAGGATTGCCATAAGTCAGAAATGAGTTTAAGGCACACAACAACAATTTAATTTTAAGGGCAAGAGCCTAGGGTCTGCTTACTTTCCCCCTCTTCTTACATACATTTCCTTTTGTTTTATATCTTTTAGATTATTAGCCTGCAAGCAGGGACTCTTTCTATTTATTGATCATCTGGAAGCAGCTCTGGGAGCTTTTTCTGATGGAAAGCAGGATAAAACTGCTTTGAAGCAGCATTACTAAATGTGCTGGTCCATGATTCAGGGTCAGTCTGCCTGCCTTTGGCTGCCAGTCTGTGGCAGCATTCCAGGAAGCTGTGAACAAACAATAATAATGTGACACAAACATGATACCCAGGCACAATGGCTGAGGAAAGCAATTGCTGGTCTGCCACCCAAGATAGCTTGGAGACACCACTTGAAAGAACCAGCCATCCACCCACCCACCATAGTCTAATGATTTCTGTATAACTTTCTTGCCAAAACCCACAATTACTAATAGCCAGGTTTAACAAATACTCAGCTCATTCTTCTATACCCAAGAAAGCTTTGGCATCCCACACCTATGTTAGAATGACCAAGGTCCTGCATCATTATTGTGACTGGCAATGTCCTCCTCAGCTTACTTTTCTGGGGTGCTGCCACAACTGTTTGTCCCAAGGCACCCTATGACTGAGAGTGTGTTGTGGACATAATTTCTCAGCACCTTAATCTACAGCATGCTTTGGAAATGCTTTGGTTAGGGTGCTGCCAGGATGGGAAGCTAGGATTTGTGGGTCACTTTTGGCCATTCACAGACATAAACAGTTCCCAACAGTTACAAAATTGTAGGTCCAATTTATGTTATCAGAACTGCTGAATGGGATTCCAGCTATTTTATTTGTTAGCTAAATACCCACCAGATATGATGCCTGGAGGGAAAGCAAGTGCCAGCCATGTTCATCACCACCCAAGCACTTCTGGATCATTTTCGATTTTTCCACCCGTGAAATACTGTAGCAGGGAGGGCTTTGTATACATGAAGGACATTTTTGCATGCATGCACAGTCCCAAAGAAATGTTCCCATCCAAAAATATAAATGCTGGTAAACATTTTGGTAAGTGGGGTAATTTTTTTGCCCCTGAGATGTTGATTATAACCCATCACAGCATTTACACTGTTGAGCCAGCATACTTGTTCTTAAAAATCAGCCCTGATATATGATGTGCAGAGCTTGAGAAAGTTGTTTTTTTTTTTTTTTTGGACTATGGTTCTTAGTCTCTTTCAGGCAATGTGGCTGAGTCATAATGGCAGGGAAGCTGTAGTCCAAAAAAGTTCCTTTGCTCAGGATTTGAGGAAATCCTGATCCTGAGGCTAAATCTGGAGTAACTGCAATCTCATACCACATATTTATAAACATCTGAGTGGAGACAGCTTTTACCCAAGATGGAAGGGTAAAATTTTTGTATCCCCCTACAATGTCTGAATACATCCATGCAGAACATATAATGCCGTCTTATACTGTCTAAACAACTATTCTTTGTCTACTTTAGTATTTTCAACACTTTTTGGTAGCAGCTCTTGATGGCTTTTCCAATTCTGTCTGGAGATGCCATGGATTCAACTTGGCAAACCATGTGTTCAGCATTCTAGTACTACTTTTCACTGTTATTCTCTGCCTCAAGAATAAAATGAGGTTAAATTTATAGGGGTGCCTGTGGGTTTGGGTCAGACCTTTGGAATACCCCAGTGTTGAAATGTTATTGAAGAAGGGAAATGCTTACACAAGAGAACAGAAGTCCAGATTTATAGAAAATAAAATATCAAATGTATGCCACTTTAGCTACATATTTGATTTTGTTTTAAGTTTTAAAAACATTAAATCCTTTTTAATGAGAGATACTTCAGTGTTACCATAAGTCAACACATTACTGGTGCAAATCAAACTCTCTTTCAGAGAAACAGTTGTAGGTTTTCTGTGGCCCTATATAGAAATGTAACCTTGGGGCTATCCAGACCGCCCCAAAGGGACGGGCTGGAGACACCCAGTTTCCCTCCGGAGGGATACTGCAGCAGCCAAAGTGTGCGGCATCCCTCTGGACCAAAAAGGACCCAGAAAAAACGGGTTCTTTTTGGTATGCAGGGACAATGTCATCAGTGCACCATTGGCGCCCTGTGACGTGTCCACGACACAAGTGCGGCACCTGGAGGTGTGGATGCGGCACCACATTTGCGTCATGCATGTGCACCACGTATGCACGGTACCACATTAAGATGGTGCCATCCATACATGTTAGGGTTTTGGAGTGTGTGGATGCTGCGCACTCTGGAACCCTAAAATTGGCCCGAGGATGGCGCCTCCCGCCCATCTGTCTCGGGCCCATTAAACCCTTCTTCATAAATTGTTGTGTGCCTTCAGGCTTTTTCCAAATTATGGCAACCTTAATAAGATCTTTGAAAGTGGCAATTGGTGGCTTCTGTACAGGCAAGGGATCAGTGAATCCATCTGAGGTTTTAGTCCAAATTTTAAAAATACTTTCCAAGGTGATGAACTAACTTTGGGGATGGGGTTCCCCACTTTGGAAATTCAAACTGAACCTCCCCCCCCCCATGAATACCGAATTCTGTTGATGCTCAAGTCCCATTAAATACAATGACATTTTGAAATTGTGTTCCTTATATAAAATGGCAAAATCAAGGCTTGCTTTTGAGAATGTATATATATTTGAATATTTTCAAGCCATGGATGGTTGAATCCATGGATATGGAAGGCCAACTGTACACTATGGGCTCCAAGTCAAAAAAATGAAATTAATTCATTTTCATATAAAAATAACCTGAAGGTAATGTTACTGCTGTTGTTGTGTGCCTTCAAGTAGTTTCTGACTTATGTTTACCCTATCACAGCTTTCTTGGCATGTTTCTTCAAGTGGGTTTGCCATTGCCATCCCCTGAGGCTGAGAGAGTGTGACTTACAATCGGGGCTTACATGGTTGAGCCAGCATTTGAACGCTGGTCTCATAGTCCAACACTTAAACCACTACACCATGCTGTCTCTTTTATACGTAATATTTTAAACTAATTTTCTGCATTACACATAGTTTGTGTACATTGAACCCTCAGAAAGCAAAGGTGCCACTATCCTAGTCACCCATGTAGAAAATTTTGTGTTGTGGAGTATTTTGGAATTTCAGATAAGGGAGACTCAACCAGCCATGGACTTTGGGAAGTTAGATGAACTGCAGTTATTTCACAATGTAACATGAGAGAAGAACATTCCCTAGTCCACAGTGGTACTGTACATCCAGTGAAGCCTTTGCCCTTTCTATGTTCTGTCTCTGCCATTGGTTTCCTTGTCGGGGATTCAGTGAGTCTGCTCTGCATGTTGTTCTAGATTGTTCTATTCAAGATGTTTCCTCCAAAGTTCTTCCTCCAAATAGGTTCAGCATCTTATATATAGTTGTTTCTTTAAAGTCTGATTGCGAACTTCTGCAGATCTGCAAGCCAATTGAGACCAAAGAAATCCAGTTATTCAGGAATCATTCAGATGGTGAAAATAATCCCAATATAACATCGATTGAATCTTTGCTGTTCACATGCATTTTGAATGCACCTGATTATGTTTTGGGGGGAGCTACGAAAAAACCCACTTAACTCAAGATAATCAATAATGGGTTTCCCCCCCAAGTTTTTTTTTAAAAATTGCATCATTAGCAGCATGAAAAAACTGCGAACAGGCCCAGGATTAAACACTGTATGCCTTTAACATGTTTCAGATATGTTTGTATTGTCTACTCCGTGTTTATTTGAGTGCTGGCATGCGGAAGCAACAAAAGTTACAGAGATGCACAGAGATGCAGTTCCTTAGTGTGAACAACAAACCCGGAATGCGTGAGTGAGGTTATTCACTCCATTCCAGTAAAAAAAATACATCTGAATGACCCCCTACTCTCACTGATCTTTACAGCAAAGCTTCAGAACAATATCAACAGCAACAAGGAATTTCTGCTTGAGCTGCTTTATCTTGAAAATGCAATTTGTCAACAATTGAGAAGAAAATTGGCTGTTTCTTTGCAATTAGCGCTCAATTATCCAACAATAAGCATGGCGCTTTTTTTATAGTAAATCAGAACTTTGATAGCCAAGGCTTGAAACTTTAAATCATCTGGGTGAAATATCTAACTTTCTATTTTTAATTATACGTGTTAGGGAAAAGGAAAAGCTGCAGACAATTTCAAGAGGAAATCTGTCTTTTAAAATAACTCCAGTGACTCCTGGGAGCCAAGACTGTTGTCAAAAATATAATAACTTGGGGAGTGGGGGGGGAGAGAGATTCAAGCAATGCATATTTATAAACAGCACAATCATTTCCAGTTGAAGGCTGGTCTCTTGAGATCTCTGCATTTTCATTGCAAAACAACTCTTGCTGAAATCCGATAAGACCTCAGCGCTCCCTGCTGTCCTACTATTGTCCCCTTATCGGTTAAGATGCTAATTTCTTCCCCTTTGACCACCTGAACTGATTCCGATTACCTTAAGGCAAGCTCAGGTGATTAAGAATATAATTATTGGAGAACTGACATCATCCGCAGCAGAAGTCATATTTACTTGAGGCTTTCCTGTTTGCTGGCAGTGCTCTTAATGGATTCTGAAAGCTCTTTTTGTATCATGTCTTGACTTGAATGATCTTTATCAGAGATGCTTCACATGTTAATTCTTCAAAGAAGCAAAAGAAGTGGGAGAAGGAAAAAAAACATACACTGCTGCTGCTAGTATATGTCTACCTCCACAACATGTTTTTTCAAATGGGGGGGGGGGGGGAACACCTGAAAACCATTGTTGTTGTGTGCCTTCAAGTTGTTTCCAACATATGATGACCCTAAGGTGAACCTATCCTGGGGTTTTCTTGGTGAGTTTCTTCAAAGTGAGTTTGCCATTGCCATCCTCTGAGGCTGAGAGAGTATGACTTGCTCCAGGTCACCCAGTGGGTTTACATGGCTGAGCTGGGATTCAAACCCTGGTCTCCAGAGTCATAGTCCAAAGCTTAAATCACTACACCACACTGGCTCCAAGCCTTTTAAAGATGTAATATAATATGCAAGGACAGTGATTGGTGACGATATAAAATATTCACCAGATTTGTTAAGCAGGGGAAGGAAGAATAGGTGCACTATATTTAAGGTCATGCACTCATTAGGTTTACTTTCAGAATTTAATAGTACTGTTCTCTCAATTTCTTTCTTTCTTGTCTTTCTTCCCTCCCTGTTTTCTCTTTTTTGCCTTTTTATTTATTTATTACATTTCAATCCTCTCTCTCAGCTGTGAAAATAAGCCACCATGGGAGCTCACAACTGTTAAAATACCAATAAAAGCCACAGTCTGAAACAATAAATATTTAGAACACACCGACAAAAACAAAACATTCAACAGTAGATATGACAATCAGGAGCAGCATAGTCCGTAACTGTAAGCCTTGCCAGTTCCCTCTCACAATCTGTGCCCACTTTGCCCTAGTGGCAGAGTGGTTAAATGCCTGTACTACAGCCACTCATTCACAAACGACAAGAGTTCAATACCAGCCAGGGCTCAGGGTTGACTCAGTCTGGCATCCTTCTGAAGTTGTTAAAATGAGTACCCAGCTTGTTGGGGGCAATTAGCTTACACTTTGTATACTGCTTAGGGAGTGCTTAAGTGCACTGATAAGTGGTATAGAAATGTACTTGCTATTGCTATTGCTTATGAAACAAGCTCTCCAAACCATATCCTTGTCATAGTACCCATAGCCACTTGAGACCTGGAACGCAGCCATCCCCCCAGCTTTCTGAGACCCACGTGGCCATGGCTGTATGGGACCCAGAATGCAGCCACCCGCTCCCCCCGGGGTGTACTACCCCACTGGGTGATCCCCCCCCCTGGGGTGTCACCCAGTGCAGTCCACACCACTGCACCCCTTTTGGCACCACTGCTTGGAGGTCCTGATCCTTTCCCATCCTCCTCTCAAACTTTTAATGTCCTGGAGTGAAAAAGAAAGGTGTGTGTCTGTTGGAGACTCTGACTGAGGGAGGAGGGGGAGAGCTATTTCCTTATATCAGGCATTCTTAACCAGGGGTGCCTGCACCCCCTGGGAGTGCAAGATATTATTTCAGGAGGTGCAACAAAGAGTGGTTTGTATCCCTGAGTGGTGAGTCACAAGTCATCACTCAATTTTTTTCTGAATAAATTTGAATGTACATGTTCAATTTAGATTACCATTTTATGCACTGAATTAAAAGCTTATTTTTAATTAAGTTTAGTTTGTTCACCCACAACACTGTATGTGATTAAATTTGTGGTTCAAAAATACAATATTACATTAATGTGGGCCACAGAAAAGGGTAGGGACCACTGTGCTTACGGGATGTTAAAAGAGGAATACATATGAATGTGTGAATGAAAATACACTAAACAAATAAAAGATTTTTATTTATATACTATGTCAAGTGGGGTCAGAAAGGTAAAAAGTGTGAGAACCACCGGGCTAAAGAATGAAATTTGCTCTTTCCCAACCATCCAACTGAAATCCTGCATTTCATTTGCTTCTTTATTTGTTTTGTATCCAGCCTTTCTGCCAATTTGAGGCTCAAGGTGCCTCACAACATATGATTTAAACAAAGAAAAGCTAAAAAAAACCAACCATCATAATAAAAACACATCTAAAATGATTACATCAACTACTCTATTAAAACAGCACTAGTTTAAAATGTATTAAAAACAGTTCAATGTCACCATATGCTGATATTAATCATAGCTGACATTACTATATTGTGCTGCATTATTCCTCCGTTTCCAGAAATGCCCAAATGCACCACATGCTTTATTGGACAGACTCTATACACCTACTGGAGACAAGGAAAATAAAAGGGGAGTGAGGGAATGGGAAGCTTTTTGAGGATATTGGAGCAGATGTTGCCTTGGTATAGTATGAGGATTCTCATGGAGGGAAGTTATCACCATGAGGTGACATTGCTTTTGTTAGCATGAGTATTGGAATAATAATAATAATAATAATAATAATAATAATAATAATAATAATTTATATTCCACTTAATCTCGAGGAATCCAAGCAGATTACAGCAGTAAAACAAGATACAATTAAAAGAAAAAAGCATTAAAAGTTCCAAGATCCCCATCCCTCCCCCTGTCATAAAAACATCTCTCTCTCTCTCTCTCTCTCTCTCTGGCTTTTCTTCATGAACGAAGATTCAGGAAGGACTCATCTTGCGCTTTCTACAAGTGTGCTGATGACTAAAAAGGCCGATCCAAGATAAACAAGTCCGGTTTCAGAAAGCAAAGCAGAATGTCTCCGTGGGTGATGTTTCCAAGTTGTGGTTCTTTCTGTGTTGTCATTTCTCTTCAAGACTCGTTCAGCATGAGTTTTCGAAAAAGGCTGCAGCATCGTGGATATTGCGTCTCCATGCCTCCCGTTGTGAGGCCAGGGCGGGCTATTGTGGGTGATCAATTTAGCCAAGCCTGAGGTGTTGTTTCAGGGTGTCCTTGTATCTCTTCTTTGGGGTGCCCCTCTTATGCTGACCTGTGGCGAGTTCACCGTAGAATACTATTTTTGGGAGGTGATGGTCCTCCATCCTAGAAACATTTCCTGCCCAACGCAGCTGCATTCTCAATAGCATGGCCTCAATTATATAAAAACATAATAACCGCTAAAAAGAGATTAAACCAAAAAAGAGGTTAAAAACAATGGTGTACAATAACAATCAAAATGAGATAAAATTTCAAGGAGAGACCAGGTAAAGGTAAAGATGGAGAATAATGGGGGGGGGGGGGGGAAGGAGGCAGGTCAACAGGATGTTCTAATCCGGAAAGGCCTGCTGGAAGAGATCTGTCTTAATAGCCTTTTAAAAGGTTTCCAA
The DNA here is from genome assembly GCF_019175285.1 of Sceloporus undulatus. Lineage (NCBI taxonomy): Eukaryota > Metazoa > Chordata > Lepidosauria > Squamata > Phrynosomatidae > Sceloporus > Sceloporus undulatus. Next base: position 204,692,189 of record NC_056522.1, read on the forward strand.
GGTGATAATCTGACAGATCTCATCTGGCAGGTCGTTCCAGAGTCTAGGAGCAGTTGCAGAAAATGATCGCTGGGTCACTGCGGAGAGTTTAGTCCTCTTTGGTTGGAGCAGATTCTTCTCAGCGGAACAGAGAGTGCGGGGAGGATGATATGGGAGAAGGCGCTCCCACAAGAAGACAGGACCCAAGCCATGTAGGGCTTAAAACCAACACTTTGTATCTTGCCCCGAATATTCTCACTCAAGCATTTTGGTTTTGTTGTTCACACTATTTTTTTTTTATCAGAACTGCATCTCTGTGCATCTCTGTGAGTCCTGTTGCTCAAACGTGTCAGCACTGCGAGTAAAGATGGATTCAATAATGTGGATATATTTGAAACATGTTCAAGGCATGTAGAGTTTATTCATACAGCTGACAATGCAAATCTTTTAGGAAAACTCAGGAAAACCCCTGAGATCAATTATTTCTGTTAAGTGGGTTTTTTTTGGCAGCCCACCACCCACCCAAAAAAACCAAACCAAACCAAAAAAAACAACAACAACAAACCCCAACAACAAAAAACCACAACACCTTACTTGGGTGCATTCGAAATGCATGTGAACAACAAAGATTCAACCCACATTCTACCGGGATTATTTTCATCATCTGAATAATCCCCTTTTCTTGCATAAGGGCTTCATCTTTCTACCACCATGTTTGCTGTAATAGATAAAGAAAACACTGACTCAGCAACTGCCTTCTCCCTGCCTACTGGTTCCTTTCCCTCAGTTGGAAATAGTAGACAGTGCTCAGATTAAAAGCCCCTGTCTAGATAGAAACAGTAACAGTGATTAAATGAGATCATTTTGCCAGGGGAGTATGGGTTGCCCATTTTTCATTCAAATACTCTGGTTTAGAGAAGTCGCTCCGAGCTCGAAATAGATTGAGTCATGATTAACCCATCAAAGTCATAGAGGGAAAGAACACACAAATGTAGGTAGGACTCTCCTTATTAAGGTAAAGCTGTTGTGGGCCTGATAATGTAGACAATTACATGGCACTGTTGATTTTACATGGTCCATTGAGGGCTGAATAAAACCTCCAGACAAGTTGTTATTGGCTAGTTGCAGCAGTGGGAGCAAAAGGCCAATTCTGTTTGCCACTGAAGGATTGCGATTATTGGACCAAATTCTACATTGGGCCAAATAATTCCAAACCCCTGGCACCAATTTATTGGTATAACTCTTGGGGAAACAGCAGCATATGTATGAATGTGTGTGGATAGGACGTACTGTATATGTTTTCAGCAGTATCAGAGCAGGTGGAAAAGGATTAAACTGCCTTGGGGATTCAGGGAGTTGCTTTCTATTCCCCAAGATCCAGATCCTGAGTGACTTCCCTTCCATCTATTATTTTTGTTGAGAAGCCCTGGCCACACCAAATGCAACATCACATTTACGGCTTTGACTTTTATGGATTTGATTATTTGCAATTTTATTAATACAATTTTATTAGCCATATGTTCTGTCTAGGTATCTGTAGGTTCTCCAGCACAACTTTATGGCCATCTTGCACCAGACTGCACTGGAGGACCTACAGGTTCCTTGAGATAACACTTCTCTAGGCATTTGTAGGTTCTCCAGTGCAATTCTATGGTCAGCTTCCAGTGCATGTTGGCCATAGAGTTGCACTGGAGAACCTAGAGATTCCTAGGGAGATGTTCTTTCAGGTAAAAAAAGAAATGTTTTTTTTAATTTACATTTTCCCAATTTCATGGGATTAATGCATCCTTAACTTCAGCGCACATGGAGGGCCCACTGTAGGTAATCTGAGACTCTGGATTTGGTTTGTGTTGTGTGCATTCAACATCCATGTGAATGCTCAACTTCCTCAGAGAACAGCCGTTTGGTGACAGTACTGGTATAGCAAAAAATGTACAAGTGTACAGTAGTATTGGATCTAGGAATAATTCTAGCTCAAGCAGAAATGTGTAATCATAAACGATAACTCTGATCCATTAGATCAGAAACCCACAGAGGGCCCTGTGGATTTGCCACTATCTTCAGGAGAAAGGGCTCTTTTTATTTTATGCATCCTCCTGACAAGAATGATTGTATGGTTTACATTGTTTTTAATGGTAGTGGAGATATAATTTCATTTTAATATTGACATTTTGTATTTGTTGACTCTGTTGTTTAATCTGCCTTGAATCCAAGTTTTGTGGAAAAGGCAGGATGTTAGTAACAGCAGCAGCAGCAGTACTACTACTACTAATAAGAATAAGATGATGATGATCATGGTGATGCCCTATAAGAAATAAGACTTCCTACTTTTCCATCAAGATCCCTGCCAGCCAATGTGAAAGCCAGTGTGGTGTAGTGGTTTGAACATTAGACTATGACTCTGGAGACCAGGGTTTGAATCCCATGGAAGCCATGGAAACCCACCTTGGGCAAGTAACAATCTCTAAGCCTCAGAGGATGGCAATGGCAAACCCCCTCTGAAGAAACTTGCCAAGAAAACCCCATTATAGGTTTGCCTTAGGGTTGCCATAAGTCAGAAATAACTTGAAGGCAGCAAGCTACTGGATGAAGAGCTAAATCTTCCAAAAAAGTCCATCATCTATTGAGCAATATAATTGTTGTTCTATGCCCTCATGTCATTTCTAACTTATGGAGACTGTAAGACAAACCTACCATGGGGTTTTCTTGTCAGAATTCGTTCAGAGGGAGATTGCCTTTGCCCTCCTCTGAGGCTAAGAGAATGTGACTTGCCTAAGGTCATCCAGTGGGCTTTCATGGCTGAGCAGGGATTTGAACCCTGGCCTTCCAGTGACCTAGTCCAACACTCAAACTATATATCTGCTCAAAAAGTGTAAACTAGTATAACACTGTAAAACTAAAAGCATTTGTTACTCCAGTTTCAGAGCCCTTGCTTTCTTGCTGTTTGTGCACATGCTGGCTTCAGAAAAATATGAGACCACAGTGCATCATTTTGTTGGTGATTTTCTTCTGTTCTTCCAGTAGTTTTATGTTGAATTTTTTTTGTTTACTGCTGTCCTATGTATTTTCTTTTTGTGTGATTACTTATGTTTATACTTATTGGACACTGTCCTGATATCCGGTGGGATGAAGGATGTTTTAAACATATTTTACATGCATACATAAAACATAACTACATCCTATGCATGCATGCATGCATACATACATACATACATACATACATAATGTCTTATTTATTTCAGTGATAAGCAAGCCTATTTAACTTTCTTTGTTGTGTCCCAACATTTAAGATTAAATATAATAATAATAATAATTTGTTTTATTTATATACCGCTATTCCAAAGATCATAGCGGTGAACAGCAAGTAAGCTAATTAGCAAGTAAGCTAATTTGCCCCCAACAGTCTGGGTACTCATTTTAGCGACCTTGGAAGGATGCAAGCCTGAGTCGAGCTTGGGCCCTTTTGCTGGTCTTGAACTCGCAACCTTGTGGTTTCGAGTGAATGGCTGCAGTACAGGCATTTACCCACTGCGCCACTGTGCTGGATCCAATCTTAGACATACTTACAGGAGACCCACTGAAACTTATATTAACAACGACTAACACAAATCTCATTGATTTTAATGGATCTGCTTTAAGTATGACAACATATAGTTCCAGCCTACTGTCATTATCATTTGCCTCACATTATCCCACACAGGAATTTTGTAGGTTTGGGCAATGCATATAATGTCAATAATACACAAAGTGGACCCCTGTGCTTGGTTCTGATATTTTATACTCAGTTCCTACACACATTGACTTTGTTCCCTTGTTTGCAACCAAGCTAGGTGCTCGGTTGCAAACATGAGATTACAGCAATGTAACTGGAAAATGGGCTTCAAGTGGCAGAGTTCCATGTATACAGTACAATGTTTCTGAATTTGTAGGCATCCATCATGTGAGATCATGTTGTTTTATGACTTCATTTTTTATAGTTGAGCCTCTGTATCTACAGATTGTTTCTCCCCAGATTCAACCACCCATATATTGAAAAAATATATTTTTAAAATTACAAAAAGCAAGCACTGATTTTGCCATTTTTATATGAGGGACACAATTTTACTATGCCATTGCATTTTATGGGACTTGAACATCCACAGATTTTGATATCCATGTGAGCAGGTCCTGTAACTAAACCCCAGTGTATACTGAGGGCCCACTGTACTGCATATGTAGCAGCAGAACTTGGAAAAGGTGAACTATAACTCCTAGAATTACCCAGACAGTTGGATTGGAGCATTCTGGGAGATGTATCTACAAAAATAACCTCCCCCCAATTCTCTAATATTGACCTTAGAAGGTTGCAAAGTCAGATGATTTAAAATTGATTTTTGTGATCTGTGAAAGTATCCAAATGTTATTTACAAGAAGAGTGCTTAGATAAATTTCTTGTTATGGCACAGAAGTCAGTAATTGGGCCATGTTCTTTTTCACTTCAGAAAAATGATCCTAACACAAGAGCAAAGTTAAATCCTATAACAATAGTACAGAAATGCAAATATAATTTAAGAGTGCCAATTTGCCGTGCAGTAAAGAACCAACTATGAAGCACTTTTGATACTAGAAAAGGAATCTAATGCTTGATTATCTCATATAATTTAACTTCCTATTAGTGTGAATTGGTCTTCATTACAGACTTTTATAACTATTAGAGTTTTAAAAGAAACAGATATAAAATTGCCGCATTGTTTTCCCCCTCCTCCAACATTGTTAGTCAGTGATTGTTAAACTTCCCAGGTTTGTAATGGCCAGAAAAAAGGGCTCATAGATTTTTAAGGCAAAAAGACCCCTGACGGTTATGTTCTGTGACCTCCCATATAGCACGGACCATTCGCTTCATCTGGGCCACAAATTTGTGGGTTATTATTGGAAAGTCTATCTTTCAGAAAAATGGGCCTTGAAAGATAATCTGTTTTGTATCTGCATTGCCTTTTAGATGATGATTCCAAATGACAAGACTACCCAGTTGCTCACTCCTGGTTTAAAATTTCATGTTTAGATGAGAATGGATCAGTGCACGTCATTAAACTACCTTTCCACAACAGTTCAGTGACATTTCCAGTTGTGTGAAGAGCAACTGGAGGTCAGCCATCACGGTGTGTACTTTTATCAAAGAGGTTACATGACAAAATGAATACTCTCTTCTTCTCCATTTTGGACAAGCTTTGTCTATAGCCGTGCTGTGTGATGCAGTGCTTTGCTGCCTATCTGAGGGTCTACTCTGTTAGTACATAAAGGCTTGCCTATAAAAGCCAATGCATAATTGATAGCTGGTGAAGTTAAGTATCTGGATAAAGTCACTAAATCCCAAGCATACTTAAACTTACCCATGCACTTCCTAATTACTATATTTTTTTCAACGGGGATTGAAGATCACACAAGTTTTGCTCCAGGAGTTCCTGAGAATTCAGTTGTTCCAAAGCAGACTTTGTAAGGCATGAGAGTTTAGTGTGGGTTTCTCCTCTTATTCCCAAATAGTAGCAATAGTGTAAAGACTGGAATTTAGAAATAGTAAAAGCTGAATTCGTGGTACATTCTAGTTTATTGGCCTCCCTCCAACTCCAGGCACAACCATATTAGAATGGAGTTTTTTTTTCCTGATTCTGACCTACCTGAGAGCTCTACAGGTAAACTGTATTTTAATTATTATTAACCTTTATTTATGAAGCACTGTAAATTTACATAGCGCTGTACATACAATCTTTTAGTTAGACGATTCCCTGCCCTCGGGCTTACAATCTAAAAAGACAAGACACAGAAGGAGAAGGGAGTGGTGGAGGGAAAGGGTAAGAGGTCCAGCAGTTCCTCTCTACCTCCAAGGCCTGGACCAAGGCAGATGGACTGGAGGGAGGGCGAGGCTTCATAATGGATGGTTAATCATTTTCCAGGGAAAAGACATACTAATAAGACAATTTCTATGGTCCTCATAAACAAAACCAAACAAAATTAGTAATTGGTTGGTTGGCCAAACCCAAAGGCTCTTCTTCATCTTGGAGAGAAGTGACCAGTGGGGTATCCATAGGGGAAGGTCCTGGAACTAAATCCCAGTGGATACCGAGAGCCCACTGTATATGTAACAGAAGAACTTGAAAAAGGTGAACTATAACTCCTAAAATCACCCAGATAGCCTGGTCGATTGGGGCATTCTGGAAGACGTATCTATAAAAATAACTTGCCTCCAGTTCTGTGGTACTGACCTTAGAGGGCTGCAAAGGGAGATTATTTAGAATTCTGTCCTGAGTCCAGTGCTATTCAACATCATTATCAATGACTTGGATGACAGAATTGGGGGCATACTTATCAAATATGCAGATGACACCAAATTAGGAGGAGTAGCTAACACCCCAAAGGACAGGATTAAAATTTAAAATGACCTTAATAAATCAGAAAGACGAGCCAAAACTAACAAAATGAACTTCAACAGGGAGAAATGTAAAGTACTGCACTTAGGCAGGAAAAAAATGAAATGCATAGATAGAGGATGGGGGACACCTGGCTTAAGGAGACTACATGTGAAAGGGATCTAGGAGCCCTAGTAGACCACAAGTTGAACATGAGTCAACAGTATGATGCAGCAGCTAAAAAGGCCAATGAGATGATAGAAGTATAGTGCCAAGATCAAGGGAACTCTATTCTATTTTGGTCAGGTCTCACCTGGAATACTGTGTCTAGTTCCTTCCTTCCTTCCTTTTTAGAGCATCAAATAAGGATAATAAATTATAACATTTTAATACAATTTAGTTTTAACTAACCAGGACTTCTTAAATATGGTACAGTTATGTAAGATGATAATTCCAATCACCATATTCTTTCTCAGTCCTGCAAGGGAAGTTTGTTATCCTTACTTTGACCAGCTCTGCAGCAGACTCTTCAAATGGCACACAAAAGAAGCTAACTGCAAATTCAGAATAAACCTTGAGCTCACAGATCATAAAAATCCTATTTTGTAAAAAGGCTGTACATTTACATTGGCTCTAAACAAATTAGTTTCAGTATTTTGAAGAACAGAAGTGTTACTTTGGGGTGGAGATTCATATTATTCTATATATATTTCAAAAGACATCAGAATGCTGGACATAACTGATAACATTTAGCCATCTGACCCCATAGAGCAGGGGTAGGCAATCTTTTTGAGCCGGGGGCCGGGTTGCTGTCCCTCGGACAACTGGGGGGCCGAAGCAAAAAAAATAAAAAAATAAATTTAAATATTTTTTTAAAAAAATTAAATATATAAATAAACCAGGACAAATGTAGGACAAAATGTTCAAATGGACGACACTTTTTTTTAAAAAATGGAGGACACGTGAAAAAATTTGCTGATTTTTTAAAAAATGTTAATATAAATGCATGTTTCTGAGGCTTCTATAGACAATTGCCCCCCAAAGGCCCCGGCGGCAATCGGCGGCAGGACCAGGCTGGGGCCAGTCCCAAGGCCTTGCCGGGCTTCATCCGGCCCGTGGGCCACAGGTTGCCTACCCCTGCCATAGAGAGCCACAGCAACGCTAGAGGCAGGGATAAGAGTATGTCTATGATGATTTTTAAACCAGCTGTGTGGAACCTGTGGCCTTCCAGCAGCCTTAGCTGGTGGAACAAGATCTGGGTTGGTTGTAACTTTCCCATCACCTCTATGTGGATAATGAATAATGGAGACTAGAGATGAAGGTATTGGAAATCATGTTGGTGTCACACAGAGACAATGCTGAATTGTGGTTCTGGTTAATAATATAAACTTTTACAGGGGAAGCAGCTACTTGGCTCAGTATACCCTTTATTCTACCTGTTTTTGAAAGATCAAACGTTGCTGGTTCTTGTCTAACATCTCATCCCCCCCCCCTTTCTTCCTCTCTCTTCAAGATTTTACTTAGAGATATTTTTATCAGGGTACATTTATCAGAAAAGATTCCAAGAGCATAACATAAACTAGAACTTTGCATGAAAAAAGCAGCTCCCTGCATGTTGCATTAATTTTGCTCACAACTGGTCTGTGTCCATTAAACAGACTTATTCCCTCTCCAAAGTCCTGCCCCTTCCCAAAGTTCCACTGGAATAGAGGACATTTTCTTGCATGCTATTACTTACTTCCAAATCACATCAGCTTTCTTGTATGGTGGGAATTTAACAGGGCAGCATGTAATTCATTTAATAATGGAAATTGTCTTCAGAAGCATTGGACCAAAAGAGGTTTCATTGAATTAGAATCTTTGTCATGTTCCTGAAGATGATGGAAACCAAGGATGCTTTGAGATGTATGACTTCTACTGCTGCTTTGTTGAGTCACTTTCAAGTTGTGCAGTTATAAAGACACGATGTCACTTTAGCTGCCATGGCAACATTCTGTGGAACCATGGGATTTGTAGTATAGTGAAGTTCTAGAGCTCCCTAACAGAGAATTCTAAATATGTCATAAAACTACAAATGTATTGGCCCTTAATGAAATGTCATTAATGTGGCTGGTTCATTACATAATAAATTTTCATCCAGAAAGCACCCCTAGTAAAGATAAAGAAACATGGAAAATTTTACTCTGAATGTTTTTCCCCACGAGAGGGAAAGTCAATTACTGTGAGCTGCCAGTTAGTACCAAGGGCGGGGTACAGACCGCCGCTTTGCGGCGGTCTGCCGCCGCCGCCAGTAGGTCCGCAGGGGAGCCGGAGCCTTCACACGGCCCGACTCCCGCGCGGACCGAAAAAGAAGCTCCAAAATGGAGCTTCTTTTTCCGTCGCGTTTGCGACGTAGCGAGGCGCCAGGGGCGCGCTCGCTACGTCACAAGCGGCGCGATGCGTACGGACGCTCAGCCTCCGATACGCAAAGATGGCGCCGGCCATGTAGAAGGGCCGGCGCCATCTTGTACGGACAGAGTCCGTACTAGGCCCAGGGGCGTCTATAAAGGACGCCCCTTTTTTAAAATGGGCGGTGCAGAAAGCACCATAGTTTTAGCAGGCAGGCATGCCTTCACATATGGTCAACCTGCAGCCTTCTTTAGTTCCTGTCAAATTTGTTTTTCCAAATACTGTCACCTGTATCTGTTCTGTGCCTATTGTTTTGTCCATCTGACAAGAAAGGGGAAAGAAATTACTTAATGCTGTAAAAGGTTGCAGGGCTTGTATTTTGGGGGATAGCAACCTTTACAACAACCTTTTTCTGATTTGTTTCAGAAACGGAGATAAGAATTGCAGAGTCCTGATGTGATGCAACAAGATTATAAATGGTTCTGGGAACAAGTCAAGCTTGTCAGTTTTGTAACTGATGTAAAAGTAAAGATTCAAGTTCAGTGGAGAATAAATAGGAACATTTCCAAATTAATGGCAATTTTGTCCAAAAAGTTAGAGGCACCTGTAAATTTGATAGTACAGAATGAAAAATGTTTTGCAGAGTTCAGAGCTTGGAAAGTTAATTTCAAGAAGAATTAATATAAGGATGTGCTGAATCCATCCCAATGGAGCAGTGACAGGAGCAGTGAGATTCAGAGCCTCATCCAACTGCTGTGCAGTTTGGCATGGATTCAGTGTACCATTTCATTCATTCTTATTAAATGTAAGATTTCAAGCTCTGTGTGAGACATAAGCAGAGTTGGACTCATCATTAGGCAGAATGAGGCAGTAAAATGAAACTAATATTACTTAATATGTAAGATCTCTGTCATCCTAAAGGGAGGGAAAGTACATTAAAACCTCTCATAAAAAGCACCTTTGTGCTGCCAGATGTTTTATCTGAAACAGAAGTAGGCCGCAGGAGTGTACAGCTGAATATGCTTGAGTATATGATGAAGTCAGGTAGCTGATGGGAAAGACATCTTGGAGAGATCCAAACTGGAAGACCAGTCAGAATAGACAGTTCTAGGTTAAATAGTCAAGTATTTGAAATTCCAGTTTCTTGAAATTGTATTTCTGAACATCTGAAGACTGCTCAGATGCATATAACTGGGAAAATTGTTTTCTATTTGTATTGTATTTTAAAATATTTGTCTGAGGTCCTTCCTTATATTGTTGTTCGGTGCCTCCTACTCATTTTTGACTTATGGCAACCCTAAGGCGACTGTAATCATAGGGCTTCCTTGGCAAGTTTCTTCAGGGTTTTTTTTTGCCATTGCCATCCTCTGAGGCTGAGAGAGAGTGATTTGCCCAAGGTCACCAAGTGGGTTTTTATGCTCAAGTGAGGAATCAAATCCTGGTCTCTCTGGCTGTAGTCCAACACTCAGACTATTATACCATGCTGTCTCTCTCCTTCCCCTATATTTCTTTCTTTTTTTTAAAAAAATAGATTATATGCCTTTGGTAGATTTGTTTGTTTTATCTGTTTTATTTGTACAGTGCAATGCACATCAATGGCTAAGTGCTGGTTTTATATGTTTCATTTGTACTATGTCATGTACATCAATGGCTGAGTGCCTGTCTGAATTACAGTAATGCCCTCTGTGTGGGGCTGCCTTTGAAAAGTACTCAGAAATTTCCATCAGCTCCAAAAGCTGCAGGCAGATTGTTAACTAGGGCTGGCTACAGGGAGAGCACAACTTCCTTGTTGCAACAGTTTCTCTGGTTGCAAGTCCATTTCCGAGCACAATACAATGGGTATGACATAGAACTTTATCGCACCTGTATTTTTTACCATTATGGGAACTGGAGGAGGATGCTCGTGTATGCACATGACCACCCCATAACGGATTTTACCACACACCAAAACGTCTTCCAACAGGCCCCGTTCCATCACCCAGCAGCAAGCTGTCACCGTTCAGTGCTGACGGGTGCCATTTTTGCCTGACGGAACTTCTAATAAAGTTCTAATAAAAAACTTAGCAGCAAGAGTCCAGACTATCTGAGAAACTGATCTCCACCTATGACCTGCCTGCCAATAGAGGCTCTTCTTGGTGACTGCTCCTAGGCTTTGGAACTCTCTTCCTACTGAGAGTAAAGTAGCTCCTTCTATACTGTCCTTTGATCTGCAGGTTATGACCTTTTGATTTCAATAAGTCTTTGGGAAGGGATTGTTTTACAAGAGAAGGGGCTTTCTTAGTGTGCTTTAATATTTTTACCCTTTACTCTTAAATGGCTATGTTTTAATTTGTTTAATCCTAAATTATATTTATAAATATATAAATACAATTAATACTAATTTTAATTCTGACACTAATACTCATTTTGCATACACAAGCACCTGAAATTGTACTGGCATTATAAAGAGATGTTATGTGAGTGTAGCTCGGGGGTATTTATCCATCGAGGCCTCAGATATTTTTAGAAAAATGAAATAAAGTATATACACATGCACAACACTCTTATCTAATTCTGTTTTGAGTGCCTCTTTATTTGATAAATTGGCAACCCTGTCTTTCTGAAGAAATCAGTCCATGGAAAGAGGAAGTTACACATTCACAACCACAACATCAACATCTGCCTCAACATCAACATCATAAATTTTGCAGGGTCCTTGTATTCTTTCTTTCGTCCTGCCTGCTTCTTCTTCTTGCCTTAGACTGGAGAACCTGGGGACCAGATGCTGCAGGACATTTCTTGGAGCTTAGTAAAAGAGAAGAAGAGGACCCTCCCACACTTGGTTTCCAGAGATGTTCTTGCCTCTCCCAGTTTTTAATCATGTTGAAAATTTATGACCAGCATGTAATTTGTTGGTAATTAGACCATGCACCAATTATGTTCTAAAACTAAGATCTCACTGTGGCTGAAAAATGGTTCATATTCCATTTTATAAGTTGGAAGCTTTGGCCTGTTACAGACTGCCAAAATAAAGCTGCTTCGGGTCTCTTTGGAGGTATGCTGTTTAAATGATGCATACATCCTAAGAATCCGGAAGCTGCACCAAAGCTGCACTCCAGTGCTTAGGAATGGAGTGTGGCTTTGGCGCGACCTCCAGACTCTTAGGACCCATGCATCATTTAAGTAGCATACCTCCAAAGAGACCCGAAGCAGCTTTATTTTGGCAGTCTGTGACAGGCCTTTCTGACTTCTAAAAAGTGCTGGTGGGGCACAGCTGGGACCTGGCTTGGACCTGGGCTGATGGCAGCTGGTGGTTTGGCAGCAATTTAGTGAGCGATAATCCCCACCTCCATCCCACACCCTGCCTCCAGCCTGGGAGGCTGGAGCCGGTTTAAAAAGGTGAGCGATAAGCTTTAGCCGCTCTGGAAGAATACAGGATGTGCCACTAACAGAGCACAGAATCAGGCCTTCATCCTCCACTATTCAACTACAGTATGTGGATATACTTTCCAAGCATGGTCAAAGAACAAGCTCAGCATGAATGAGCCATTATTAAGGTGTTCATAAATGTTAGGAAGCAGTTATTTTATCATGAGCTGTGTAACAGAACTGTCAATAGAAATGTACTGTGCAAACATATGAGAGAAATCTATAATGTTTGCCATGTAGTAAGGAAACGTTATAGTTAATCCAATGCCATTTGTCTTTATTTTCTAGTCTGCTTGCTTGAATACTTCAAATATGAGCTGGACAGATGTTAGTGAATGTTGGACAGAATTCAAGCTATGCTGGCTGTAGAGGATAAAAGCTAAGAAGTTTTGGCATACACCTGCAAGATGCTGAGTATGGAGGCAGGGGCAGAAATAAGAACTTGGATGTAACTCCTGATGGACACAGTTTGAATCTAACTGATGAGCTGGAAAACAAGCTTAAATTGAGACATATAAGGTTAGTGGACAGATATGACAATGTAGTAACCTGAGCCAAACTCTCACTCTCTCTCTCTGCCTCACTCCCTTCTTCTCTGGATGTTATGATGGCACAGAAAGGTGGGGGATCTCTTGGTTTTCTAATGAGCTGTGGGTCTTTTGTACTTTTTGATTTGGAGTGTTGAATATCATCTAGAGAGCTATTTTTGAAGCTGGCAACTATTAAGAAGCAATTATTAGAATTAAGTGTGGGCTAAGAGGTGTCTTACTGCTTCTGAAACTCTACTTTCAATAGTTCATCATTGCATGATGAAATTGCATTGCATAGCCTACAAACTCAGCATCTCACCAAAGATACTTTTCTCCATTCCTGTTTAGAAGTACATATTGGGGCAGAAAGGCACATCAGAAATATCTGAAAAACCCATCTGTACTTTCCTCCTTGCTTTACAACACCTCTCCCCCCAAAAACTGTTTAATGGAGCCCCAAGATAAGAGATTTCCCACTTACTATAGGCTGTTGTTTCCATTTCCATTAAATTATTGTAGTCTTTCTATTGGTTTTAAAATGTTTTAATGTTATTTGTCATGTGTTATTGTTGATCGTAATTGTCTATATTTTGCAATAAATTATTAATCAACTCCCCCAAAAAACTAGTGTGTGTGTGTGTGTGTGTGTATATATATATATATATATAAAAGAATACCTAAACGTAGATCTCTTAGTTTCATTGAGAAGACATATGGAAATCCAGGGTTAGCCTTAGTTCAGGCAGCAAATGTTGAGAGATGGCAGCAAGATGAGGGAAGAGAGACCTATGAACTCACAGGCCCTGCCCTGCACTCATAAATCTGGACAGCTGCTTTCAAGTGTGGTGGTTAGTCTGGATCTCCTTGACAGCGCTGAATAAAGATTAAATTTCTGGCCATTATGCTTTGGGAAATGGAACAGAGGAGTAGGGTTCCATTGTCACAGGCAGCAAAATATCTTGTGATAGCTCTGCCCATGATGAGAGTTCAGTACATCTCAGCTTGTCCAAGTATCCACGAGATATTTGGGCCATGATCCAGAGATAATATCTATGAATTGTTACATATTTGCGTGGGGAACTGGAAGGTCTTTCCCTTCCTATGGCAAGTCACACCACCAATAACAATGCAATCCATAGCAGCCTGAGAAGAAGGACCTGTGAAATTGTTTGTGCCATCTTCAACTAGGCTCTCAGCATGAGTGGATTTGTATGGAGTCTCCCCCTCTTGTACTCCCTCAGCTAGACAGTTTCAGGAGCATACCCATGGGTGTCAATAAATATGGTTCTGGAATTATAATAAGTAATTCCTAAGTAATTCCTAGAGGCAGACATGCCCAAGGTCCAAGAAATGGAAGCCACATTTTCTTCATGTCTGTCTTAAAGAATGAGCCTCACATGTTGTGCCCTTCCTGTAAATTCAGCTTAAATAAAGCTTTATGGTTGTAAAACATTGTCTTTGCAATAGGGAAAGCACCACCAGCTAAATGATATATAGTGGAAGCGTAAAAAGGGGAAAAAAACAGAACAACACTCCCCTTCCCATCACACTGAAAGCTTTGTGAATGCTGCCAACTGAAGTTGTGTAAAATGGGCCAAAATAGCCAGCTGTCAGGCATTCATCAAATCTAGGACTGTACCACATTCTAAATCAGTTCTGTCAGAAAAGTTTTATTGTTGATCGATGAGTGGAGGGAAGCAAATGTAACAAAAGAATTAACAAACGTATGGATGGAAAAATGATGCAAATCTTTTATGTTAATAAGCATGTAAATGCTTAAAGAAAGAAGTTATTGTTTGAATCCTAGCACCTACTGGGAACTCAGTGTGGTTTCACAACATAAGAAATACAAATACAAATAGGCATATTTGTATATTTTGCCATGGTTAAGTTGGTTGTAGGGAGGAGTTAATTTCTTTTAAAAAGGATTGTGTACAGCTGTTTTGAGTTCTTTGTATTTCTGAGGATTGCCCTTTGGGCCGAAGCGTTTCTGCTAGCATTGACTTCTTGTCTAAACTTGGAAATGTCTCAGCTCTGGGTGTGTGGCTTATTTTGTGAATTACTTGTCCATCTTTCCCTATTTTGGATTTATATTCTTAATAAACATCTTTGTCTGGTCTTTGGCTCCATAGTCAGCAGCCTGAAAACTTAATCCTTTCAGAATAGTAAAAGCCCTTCCCTTGGCCACTCTTTGGTGGTCCTGGATTCTAAAATTAAACAAAATTAGGAAATGGGTGAATCATCAGGGTGGCTGTAGATGTGGGTGCATATAAGCTAGCTATGAGATTTTGCCTCTGTTTTTCATCATGAAGAATTCAGATGTTTGAAAACTCCACTTTGATGTAAACTTTTGGAGTTCAAAACTCCACTTTGCAAATTTTTGGAGTTCACTTTTCCCCAAACTAGGAAAACATCATGTCAAGTCTATCAGAATGATATTCTTTGCCCTTCCATGGTTCTATTTCTTTTCCATTTCCATTATGAAATACTGCTATACATAGTTCCCACTGGCAATATCAGGCTCTTCCTGAATCTGTTTGTCTTCCAGATATTGTTGGATTGCAACTCCCATCATTCCTAACTATTGGATATTCTGCTACACGATTCTGGGAGTTGCAGTCTAACAATATCTTGAGGGACACATTTTCCCCATCCCTGGACTAGATTATGGCAACTGACTAGTCCCATGGTTGGGTAGAATGTGTACTGATGTGAAACAGAAAGCATCAGACTGAAGCTCAAAATCTGAGGTTTGTCTAGGTTTGCCTGCCTTCCATTAAAGGTTGATTAGGGCACCATGGGTTTTGTGGAGCTTGCTGATAAGCAAGAAATGTGAGTCTGGGAATTTACTGTAATTCAGAGAGAAGGGCTGGTGCAGGCTTCGTGGAAGTGGGGCAGCACTGGAAGCTGTTCTATTCTCTATCAAATCAAATAAAAGTGCAGTAAATCAAGCCCTTGCTTTATGTGTGTCATTTTAGCTGCCATCTGTAATATAGGCTATGATTATTAATTCAACAGGAGATAGACTGCCAAGGTCACATTGTGGAGGCTTATAAATATATCTCTGATGTGTAGCCCATTCATGTGAAATGAACAGGTTTGCACTGCAAGAATACTTTGAATAGTTTATATCCAAACACTTCCTGTCATATCAAGCCAAATCCCATTTAGGCATTATATTCTTAAAACTACAGTACTGTGCTATGTATCCAAACTTTAATATTTGCTACTGTCTAATCAGTGACCACAATGAAGTTTATCTCTGATAGGTAATACCTGGCAGATTATTAAGCCACTGGCCCAGGGCCAGGACTCCTTTCATAACACACAGTTATAATACTGTTGTTCCACTTAAATGACCATGGCAACATCTTATGGAATCTTGGGGTTTTCTAGTTTTATAAGGCACTAGAGCTCTCTGGCTGAGCATTCTAAATCTCCCTTCCTTAAACTGCAAATCCTAAGATTCCACAGAACAATAAATAGAATGATAGCACTATAGTTGTACAGTGTGGAAGGGCCCGGGTTCCAAACTAACGTTTTGTTCCACATTGACTTCACTTCCTTGTGGGTTAGTGCTGAGTCTTCCTCAGGCACCAGCAGCACTGAAGGTCTGGACAAGAGCCCCATGTGCCATTTGTCCTCCATTTGGAGAACCACTGAAGTTGGTGCTCTATTTTGTCACCTGCACCAAAAATGGAGTTTCTATCCCTATGGCTCTGGGCTGCCATATTACCTGCTCAGCTTGGGTTTATCACACCCTATGTTTGTTTCCCCAGATTCCCTATATGTCCATTTCCACAGCTGACCTAAAAGCTGCCCAGTGCCTGCAACCATTGTCTGCTTCTTTTCTACATCACACAGACCCACCACCTATTATTTCACAAAAGCTCAACCCTGGTTTCAGGTTTAAGCCTTGACATCTGACAGCATGGGATGTTGCTGATCTGGCAACTTGTGTAACTGGTGACCTAGTCAGAGGGTCCCTGTGTTGCCACCTGGACCCCCTAGTTTTTAAAATCTATTTTCTTAGAAAGTTGGCAAGACACAGGACAGAAATGGAAGGGAATGCCAGGTACACTGTTGAGTTTCAAACCATAAATGGAGAATAAGTTCAAAGCAGGCACTTGGGAAAAGCATTAACATATTTTCTTTATTTTTATTTTAGGAATGTATACTGTGCCAATGCAGCTCATTAAAAAAGTGAACATTGCATATTAATTATTCCCACTCCATGAAGCATCCTTCCTGATGAAACTGCCCGTGTATATATGATTTGTACCCAAGATTGGCTATGCTTTCATCCATGTATTAAGCCAGGAACAAGCTTAGAAAGAAACCATTCAGAAGGGCCGGCCCTATCATTATGCAGAGAAAGAGAGAGACAGGCACTCCAGGAATCAAATTTGGGATGTCATGAAAGGGCAACCAATTTACTTTGTTATTCTTGTATTTTTAGCACCAGAGACGACAGAGGTACTGAGGGAATTTTCTGGCTCATATGCCAAAATAACTTGGCTGGATTTTGGGACTATTTACCTTGGCAGGGAGAAAGGGCACCATTTGCTGTTTCACTGTCCTGGACAAGCCCTACACTTCAGACTCTGTGTGGGCCAGTTTTCCTCAAGCATGGTGTGGCAAAGTGGATGACACTCAAAAGAGATTAATAGATGTAGCTTTAAGAGACGTTATGGACCCTCAAATGCTAGTGTAATAAGGATCTTGTATCTAGCCACACAAGGAAGATATAGGACAAGGAGGGAAGGAATCAAGACTGCAGTTCTTATTTCTATTCCTATGTATTCTTAAAGCTAATAAATATCATGTTGATGGTGCTCTAATATACTGGGATAGCCAGAATTCCCGTACTGCTGCGGATGGTTACAGTAAGTTTAATTGTATGTATACTGGATGATGGCCAGCATTAAATGTTTTAACTGCTGCCACAAATGCAAAAGTGTTTCTTCCTCCTTCCTTTGCTCCTTCTAAGCATTCTTAAAGGGCTTCCACAAGAAAAGCAACAGACCCATGGACAGATAATAAAGTAAGTTTGGCCTTTCGGAAAAAAGGAAGGCCTGATTTACGTATGTTTGGTGTACTGTTGATGCAAGATTTAGCTATTCATGAATTTTCTTCCAGGCCTTGTACACATGGCCTCCTGCTTTTTTTAAAAAAGAAAAAATAAAGAAAGAAAAGGGGGGGGGGAGAACAGAAAAGAAAAGACTGCGAGCAAGAAGACTAGGAAAGATGGGGCAGATGCACATGTTGACTGGTAGGCAGCATGACAAAAGTGTCACAGATTTATTCCACTTTAGCAAACCAAATGGCACATTAAGCATCTGATCCATATATAACCAAGGGTTAGAAGACCATACATTCTACTTCTAAACAAGTTTGCAGATGTTGGGGGCAAGATGAATCCTGATGGGGATGCAAGAAGCAGATTCTGCACTTCTGTAAAAGGTGAACCCACTAGGATGGAAGAGGAAAGAAAGGGCCCACTGCCCTTCAACATGACCATACCCTCCGACATTTCATAAATGAAAACCAGGACCAAGCAACAGAATGTGGTCAAAAAAGCAAAAGTTATTATTGAGAAGAATAGACAAACTAGAAGAATCTGCAGCAGTTTACTTTTGGCTGAATCTACTGGGAGGGCAAGATTCCACCCTTCCTTTCTTCCTTGCTGAGTTAACCGAGTGCAAATTACCTTTGTACCTTGAATTCAGTTTGCAGCAATGGAGGCAAGCTGAGGACAAAGGGGGGAAGTGGATAAAAAGAGAGAACTTGGGATGTTTTAAAAACAGGTGGAAGTGTAGGATGTCAGATGATGAACTGGGATTGTCCTTGCTAAATGGGGACAGTTGGCGGGGAGATGCTTGTTTTCATACATTTTGGGCATCTGTCACCCTATGCAATGGAGAAGGAGGAGGTATATATAGTCTAAATAAATGAATAAATGCCATCTTGTAATGCAAGAATAGGGAACCTCTTTCAGCCCAAGGGCTGGATTCCATTTCAGAGGTGTTTTCAGGAGCAAAGGTGTTTTTAGTGGTGGCAAAGACAACAAAATGGGGCTCAAAATGCCAGCATATTGTAGCTCAATGCTCTTAATATGAGTGATTAATTAAATCTTTGAAGAAATATTTCAACTTTTTAGATTAGCAGGAAAAATGTATAAAAACAGGGGAACCACCAAAAGAAGGTGTTGTGGGAAAAGAGAAATCCAGGTGGCAGGATCGAGACCAAGGAAGACCAGATTTGGCTCCACAACTGCTCTTACTTCCTCCACAAATGGATACTTTCTCTAAAAGCCATGGAAACACATTCCACACAAGCAGTATACTGGTATAACTAAGATCACCTATATTCTTTCTGTGCTTGCATTGGCCTAAATTCTTTTGTTTTCATGTGAGCCCCTTGGAGCAAGGAAATGTCTGACATATTCTTTCTAAAGCAGTGTACAATTAGTACATAGATGGTATAACAGCAACACTGCATGAACTTCTGTAGTGTAGAACAGTCCAAGAGTACCATGCACCATGGATCACTTGGGGCTCATCCATACATTTAGAGAAGTTGGATTATAGCCTCCACAAACCCCATGACTGGGATCTCTCAGAATGATTGGGAGCTGTCATCCAAAAAGTACTTTCCCAGTCTCCATTTATCTCCCTGAAACAGATGAAGTATGGGGGTTTATCACACGAAGATTATTAGAGCTTTTGCAGATCAGCTTCGACGTGACAGCGCTTCCAATGATGCGGATTCATGTCATAACGTGAATGTGTTATCAGACGCCATTCCTTTCTATGGGAGCTCCTTCCGTGGAGCTTCCGCAGTGATTCCAAAGTGACTCCTCATCTTGATGAATTCAGAAAAAATGTGAATTCACAGAATTCGCATTCAAGCTCACTTCAATTTCACTTCGCATTGGTCTGGTATGGAAAACCACTCCGATGTCACCCCCTTGGCCCCCTGCATCCTGTCATTCCCCTCCTCTTCCTTCACCCCATCTTGCCCCCCTTCTGCCACCCTACCACCCATCCCATCATCCCCTGCCTTCTCCTGCATCCCAATTGTGGCCCCAGCGACCCCCAGCGACCTGTCCCATCATCCCCTGACTGCTTGTTCATCCTGATGAAGGATGACAGCTGAAGAGGGGGCAGGGAAGGAAAACAGCATCCAGACTGAGCATGTGCAAGGGTGCCGATTGGAATCATTGAACCCTCTGGTGTGGTAATACAATGTGCACTCACTCCACTTTGCTTGAATCCGCATCACGTGACTTGCTTGGAATAGAACTGACTTCGCTTCCCCCTCAATTCGGAAGGGCGACAGAAAGGCAACCAGGTGTGGTAAAGCATCACGTTTTAACCTTAATTCACATTGCTAGACAGGAGTGACTCTGGATCTGGTGTGAAAAAACATCACACTTTGCATTGCTAGAACAGGAGTGACTGCGGATCTGAGCTGCAAACCCCATCATGCTCTTTACAGTGTTCTTGATTTCCTCTTCATATTCTCTGCAGAGCTATAAGAAATGCCAGAATGCAGTTGCTGATATTACACTGGTGGATTTCTGACTGCCAGACAGTGGCTTGGCTGCCAGATAGAAGTGCTAAACTACCTTGTGAGTTACAAGGCCTCCTGAAGAGACATCCATTGGGCCATTCTCAAAAGTCTTCGTTTCTTTGAAGTATGAAACTTACAGCCAGAAGCTTACAGCCAGTTGTGGGATTGGATTTTAGCCTGCAAGCGTAAAATGTCATGCAATCAGAAAATGTTTGTTATAGTAACTTACTTGAGGCTCGCAATGGAAAGTATTTTAAATCATCTCTGTATTTCAAATCATCAAGCAGGATTCTATTTAAAAAAAAAACCAAACATAACTGGCTTGGAATTCTACATTTTCTTGGTTCTTTCTTATGAATATTTGTGGCTCTAAATTTTTGGCAGGCCTCACTTGAAGGATATATCTCATTCCAAGAACCACAAAGCTTGGATGCAGCCCTCTCACCAAACATCCAATGTAATTGCACGGCAATCTGCAAAAGGAGTCTTGGAGGAGTGTGTTGCATTTGCCCTAATTCTCAGTCAGGATGTTAAAGGTTTGCCTGGTGAACATTTTGCCAGACGCTAACATTACTTATCATCAGGGTTCCCTTTGATTTTGATCCTGCCGTAGGATGATGTGTTTTCCCTAATAGTGCAGAATCTCTTGTTAAATTGAGGAAACAGGATATAAGGATAAGTCAGTTGAGCCAATTTATGGGCATAATAAAATAACCCCCATTACTGTTGGCAGTCAAGGCAAGACAAAGTGAAACACAGTGTTGTAAAGTTATTATGACAAAAAGAATTTAGTATTTACCTGACAAAAATCAAGTTAAAATACTGCATGTATTTTTGAAACAGCATTTCAGGCATTAGGGCCTCAAATTAATAGCAGTAGCCTATCATTTATCCTGTTGTACAGGGATATTTCAAAGTTCACTCAAAGCCAGAAATGTCTGCTATTAAATCATTATGAACTACAAGACTCTTTTTTTGTGGGAGGGAGTGTTTCCTAATGTCTGCTCTGTGTTTACTCTTGGCCTCACCAAGCTATTGGTGTTAACAGATGGGCCACCCCCTCTTTATCCTTCCCCCAATCTAGTCTGCTTTTAAATTAAAAACAAATTTAGAAGCAGAAGCAGAATAGACATTTTGTCTGTTGAAGGCTTGTTAGCTTTAGGGAAGGCAGCACATGCATCTGTGCTGTGACCAAGCTTAGATTCCACAGGAGGGAGAGGAAGGAAGAAAGAAACTGATGCATCTCAGAATTGACCAAATATGGTTCTCTTTGCACACTGGTGAGATGAGTTGAATTCTGCATCCATCATGTATGTCTCAAACCCTTTGATGCACCTAGTATGGTAAGAGGGACAAGCATAATTCTAAATCTGATATTTCAATCAGAGCTCAGAAAACTTATGTTTTTGGATTCCAGAGTCTCTCAGCTAGCATAGCTATTGACCACTGGCTCTTTTGAGTGGAGGATTCAAGGTGTTGTAGTTCCAGGCCCTTAACCATCCCAAATTCTAATCTGAAACAAGAGCAGTAAATCACACTAAATGGAAAGGCCAAAGTTGCAATTCACTCATGGCCAGCTCAGAACATAGTGCTACCTGGGATGGAGTGGACAAAGTCTCCCACTCCTTCCGATCCAGTTCAAGGTGCATCTCATACCCAAAACTCACTAAGGCCCAAAACTCATGGGCCAAAAGCGCCGTCTTCAGACTGATCCGAGTGTATAGATGATGCACACCCACAGATTGGGCCAAAGCCACACCATAAACTAAGGAGGCCTGGGGCTGCTGGCAAAAGGAGCACCAAAAAAAGCACTCCTTGATGGCAGCCTCTTCAGAACTGCGACAGTGGCTGGCCTCAGGACTGCAGTGTCTGGTCGCCGTGGTCCTCTGGTGCCATAAGTTACTTCTATTGCTGTTGCTGTTCTGGGATTATGCAGTCACATCATGTCAGTATCTCTTCCTCATTCCCATCCCCCATCCCCTTTGATATTCCAAACAGCTTTGTTTTTACTTTCTTTGTTGTTGCTGTTGTTGCTATTGGTTAAACTGCACTGGCATAACTCCAGGGAGATCATCACATTGACAAATAACCTGACTGTTTCCTAATGGGATGCAGCCGGATTGTGGGATGCATCCTGTTAGGGAGCAGTTGGGTTATTTGTCAGTGTGATAATCTCTCAGAAATGTGATAAATAACAACACATACAAGGCATACTGGGTAAAGCATAGGGCAGAGAGGCAAGATTAAGGATAAGGGTGGAAGAGAGCGCAAGGGCCTAGCAACAGCCATGTTGTGCTAGTGGAAGGATGTGCGGTAGGGAGTGCTCCCAAATTAGTATGTATGCACTTCCCTTCATTAATGCCATTGTGGTGAGAACGGGATGGTGTGATGAAGTCTGAAAAGAGTGGCAAACAACTCAGAAAACAAAACAAAAACACTAGGTTTTTCTCTCTAAAGAGTTGACATGCCAAATTCTGTGAAGCCACAGAAACTGTAACAGATGCAGTGGCAATGTTCTGCAGAGCTAAAAGGCTTGGCAAAGGATTTCATTTCTCTTGCCAGGCAGTTGTAAAATTGGAGAGGTTGAGAGGGAGTATGGTGAACAGATTAATCTGGACCCTGCTTACGCCAAATGAGCTCCATTGATTTCAGTGGGTCTGCTCAAACCTACTGTACGTGGTTTGAGATCTGCAGTTTAAATCAATGGAAGTTGTCAAGTTCATTTCTTAATCCTCTATTTAAAAACAAACAAACAAACAAGCCTGCTATTTTTCGACAGAGTAAATAGAGCTATAGGAGAACTGTTTTTGCCTAGTCATGCTTGTATTACCAATTGTACATGCAAATACTAGACTTTTGAATTCTGTTATTACTCATCAGCCCAAATTTTGAATTCACAACAGAAACCCCCTCACCAACACTTGGATATGTTATAGAGCCTATCATAGTACATAATGATAGTACTGTGATTCCTCTTTAACTGCCATTGCTGCATCCTATGGAATCATGGGATTTGTAGTTTGGTCAGAGGCACCAGAGGAGCTTCCTGGCTGAGGGTTCCAAACTGAAAATCCCAGAATTCTGTATGGTGGATTTGTAGCCTTTAAGTGGAATCATAGAGCTATCACTATCATACCTTCCTCAAAATGTTGTCCTGTTTAGGGATACATCTACACGCTGAGGGACTGTATTAAAAAATTGAATTAACTGCTCTGGTTCCATCCTACAGAATCCTGAGATTTTTTTGTTTTGTGTGGCAGCAGCACTCTTTGGCAAAGAAGACTAAATACCTTCTAAAACTACAAAGCCCAGGATTCCCGTGGTGTCAAACTTCATTATGACCCTTGAGACAAAGGAAAAGATTATGCCCCACCCATATAGAAGTGAATTGGGCTGGAGATGAATAGTACTTCCACATAGACAACAGAACAGTGTCTTCCATTGCCACTGAATGAACAGAGAGGCTGCGGCTACAATATATAATGATGGTGATTTCCCTTCATGTGGCATAGAATAATAGAATAATCTGAATTGTGGTGCCCAGAACTGGACACAGTATTCCAGGTGAGGCCTGACCAAAGCAGAATACAGTGGCACTGTTACTTTCCTTGATCAGCAGATGTCTTGCTGCTGATTTTGGGCTGTGACTGTGTAGATTTGAGTCCTATTGAATTTTGTGTAGCACGGCTTGTACATTTTCTCTTGGCATTTTCAGTTAAGCCTTGTGGGTGTGCATTTAAGGGGGAAAATGTGTTTTAAAAAAAATAAAGAAAGGAGAAAAAAATCCTTTACAGAAGCATTGCAGAAAATGCTCGGAAATCCAACACATTAATAAAAGGAAGTGTCTGTCTAGTTCCCATTAAAAGTCTAATTTGATTTCAGGGAGAGCAGAATTATGGTGTAGCAAAGAGTGATGGAAAGCTAGATGGCTGAGTCTGTAGGGACCTACATCTGAAAAACATTATCTAACATGTGGGCAGCTACACAGGTGTTATAAAACTGCTGGTGTTGAGGGACTATTTGATTAGCTAATTACCCTTGTAAAGGAGCAACTTAATCTGAGTGAAAACTCCCTCGGATGAAACCTCATCATGTCATCCTAGTTTAAAATTATCTCTCCACAAATTGAAGTTTAAAAAATAATTGGAAATATCTGAACAAAAATCCACTTTGCTCATACGAACCCCCACCCTCACCAGTCAACTTTTGGAGTTCCCTCCTGGTGGTCCAATTTTATTAAATTCCTCCTTGGATTTTTTTTTTACTTCAGTTTATTGGAGGGAGAAAAAACAATTATCTGTAAACGTAATTTTTAATGCATGGTAATAAAAATAAATGGTACAGCTCTGCTGCTGCTCACCTAAATCTTCTTCCCTGGTGGTCTGCTGGTATTAAATAATCTCCACCACATGTATTCATCATTTGCTGACAGGCAAAGAAAAAGTCCTCTTTTAGCTTTCATTGTCAACCAAATGAATACAATGTATAGAAATAAACTGGACAGATGTTACGGAGAGGTACTTCAAATTGAGAATACCTTAGAGACCCTTCTCGCCTCTTTTTACAGTGTTTTTATCTTTGATAATGAAATGATGATAAGAAATACAGAATGGCACTTGTAGTTTACAGTTTAAGGGGGCTTTACATCACAGAATCTGGCCCACAACAATATAAAGCTTGCTGGCCTCACTTCTGAAATAGATTAAATGGAGCAATGAGTGTTTCCCCAAATGTGGATGCCTGGCTTTTCCAGCTGCTGTATGTAAAATTATCCTTCATCCTTTTTATCTCTTTGGCCCTAATGTACATATGGTGAATTGACACTTTGTATTGGGAAACAGGGATTGCCAGGTTGCAGTGTGTATTTTACCTTTCTAGTCTGAGACCCAACATGGTAAAGTGGTTTGCAGGTTGGCCTAGGGTTCTAGGTGATTGTGGTTTGAATCCCTGCACAGTCAGGGTTGATCTTAGACAAGATGCAAACTCTTAGAGAAAAGAGATGGCAAATCCCTGAAGTTCATTTTCTGCAGCTCCAGAGACTAGGACATGGAATAATGGGTTCACACTACAGGAAAAGAGATCCCACCTCAACATTGGGAAGATATTCCTGACTGTAAGAGCTGTTTGTCAGTGGAACACACTTCTTTGGGGTGTAGTGGAGTCTCCTTCTTTGGAGGTTTTTAAACAGAGGCTGGATGGCCATCTGTTGGGGTTACGTTGATTTCGTAATTCCTGAATGACATGGGGTTGGACTTGATGGTCTTTGTGATCTCTTCCAACTCTATGATTCTCTATCTTCTCAGGAAAGCCCTATGGTAGAGTCACCCTAAGTTGGTGTAAACATGAAGACACCCTTAGTACTGACCCAATGCATTTTGCTGCTTGAGGCAGAACAACTAAAGTTTGTCTGCCCTCTTGGTCAAGGAACATAATACTGCATCCAAAACCAGGCACACTATTCTTCCATATGAGGCAGAAAAGTCTATTATCACTATCTTTTTCTCTCTTATGGTAAAAGAAATAATGCAAAAATAGCAATTAAATAACTATTTGGTGTCCTGTCCTGACTGTCCATCCCCTGAACCAGTCTAGTTTAACAACCATGAGCCATTTTGGGAGAAAAAAAAAGACTGTTCAGCTGTTTGTTGGTATGCAAGGTGGATGACATTTCCAGCCCTCTCCCACCAGTGAATAAGGCTGTGATGAGGAATTACAACAAGGGCCCTGCTTCTGATTTTTGCAACTTCTTCAACTGGTTGTGGGTTGGAAATGCCATTCTTGCACCTTGATCTGCTGTTGAACAGACCTTTACTTGATGCAATTCATGCTGTGGGGGGCATTTAAAATCATAATGCCACAATTGTAAATTCACAGTACTACTGAATATGAAGCAGTTACAGATTCATAACTCTAGGTTATGAATCTATAACTGCAATACAGAATGCCAGTTGACAATCTCATGGAGATTTGCTGGCTGATGTTTTTCTAAAAAAATTAATAGCTTCTATTTACGTGGCATTTTAAGAGAAGTACAGAAAAACAAAAATGGGTTAAAAACATTTCTAAAATGTAGTACGAAGCCCTAAGGGAATAAGATGTAATTTAGGAAGGAGCTCTCTTTGCAGTCTCATTCAGCAACAAGATATTTAAAACATGTGTACCTCATTCCTTCTGTATGGATGCAGTCAAAGTGACTTTTAAAGAAACTCTTGGGCAATTAATGATTTATGAGCTAGTGATAACAAAGCATTTTATTACGCTCATAACATTTACACATGTTCAATACTGTAAAAGTTATCACCAAACTTGCCAGTGCATACCTTGAATTGACAAATAGTTCCTACTGACATAGCAAGTGCCAGATCACAAGGGGACTTGTGATGGGTCTGGTCCAAGGATGCAAAGGCTCAGGCCAGTATGTTAATGAGAAATAGCTAGCATGGGCAATCTGACCTGAGTGTGGGCAGTCAGTGGATTAAAGTATAAACCCACACATGCTTTCTCTCAGGCAGGTTTGCACAGGATGGCAGCCATTAGACCAAATGATGCATTGTGTTAAAAGCATGTTCAAACATGTGACTCTCAAGACACCCTTTGACATTTCACAGATAAAAACCAAGACATGTGTGGCCAAACAACATCAGAATATAGTCAAGATGGCAAAAGTTACCAAGTGACTGCATGTGGCCCCCAATACTGTTTCTGTGGCCCTCAACTTCTCTGGAACTCCCAGGCTAAACATTTCCTGTCTAAAGAGATGAGTTATTGTTCCTGGAAGTCCTCAGGTGCCATAATGTATCTTTTGAATTGATTGGAAGGCTTCCCTGTACTGTCTCACAGTTTTGAGAACTAGACATGGGCTTCTGGCCATATTTTTTGCTTTATTTTTCTATTGTCCATAAAACCCTCAAAGGATTCTAGGGTCTCCAGTTCATGTTGTAGTCACTCATCCTTCCCTAGAAAGATCAGGCCCTTTGGCAACTAGTGTTACATCATCTTTTAAACACCTTATTCATGTAAGGTGTTGCAGCACGCTGGTTATGGAACACCCTCCTCTTGAAGACCCAAATGGAACCAACATTGTTATCCTGTCATCAGTTGAGAACATGGCTGTTCACAAAACCTTTGGGAGTCCAACTGGTTTTACACAAACCTTTCGAATGTGCATAGTTTTAAATCATTTAATTTGTTTTAATCTGCCTTTTTAACATGTTGAATTGTTTAGCAAGTTTTTAGATTTTAAATTATTTTTATTACTTATATCATTTTACATTTGTTAGAGTGGTTTTTATTGTATGTTGAGATCTTTAAATAAAAGGAGAGGTATAAATATTTAAATGAATGAATGAATGAATAAAATACAGTTTGCCATGAAAAGCCTTTTCTTTGCAATCTGTTCTTATTCCACATGTCTTTCTCTGTTAACTTTTCAGTACCTATTCCATGCAAACTTCATGATTCAACTAACAATGGAAGAATGTGAATAAGAAGATAATCAGGTCTCCAGAACATCTGTTCTTCCTGTTGCTTGCCAGTAGTCAGGCATATATCTGGCTAGAGCATGGAAATAACCCATTAAAAAGAATGTTATTACATTCTGAATAATGATAGTAGGGTTTTTTTTTTGTTTTTTTGCTTTTCATTGAGAAAGGTTACTTTGGGGTAACAGAAACAATAGAAATGTTATTTTGAGGATCTTTAGAGATTTTTTTAGCCATTTTAAGGTTTTTTGTGTTAAAAATAACCTAAAAGGAATATATTAATAAGTTACCTTACTTCTTGTTTTTTGTGGGGTTTTTGGGCTATGTGGCCATGTTCTAGAAGAGTTTCTTCCCGACGTTTCGCCAGTTTCTGTGGCTGGCATCTTCAGAGACGCATTCTCTGAAGATGCCAGCCACAGATGCTGGTGAAATGTCAGAAAGAAACTCTTCTAGAACAACTAGCCAAAAACCCCACAAAAAACATGGATGCTGGCCATGAAAGCCTTCGACTCCATACCTTACTTGTTATTTGAAAGCAGTTACTAATACATGACCTGCTACTCTTTAAAATAACGAACAACTCTAAGCTGCCTCTTGATGACTAAAATTTTCAGACTTGTCATTGTCCATATTTCTACAATGAACTTGTAAATAATGTCATTGTTGTGACCAGAATTATCTTAAATGAAATGATAACAAAGAGAGAAGGCAGGAAGGAAGGAGGCTGAGGAGGAGATATTTGAGAAAAGGTAAGATGGTGGAGGATAAATCTTTACACAAACACCTGCTCCAGGTCAGGCGAGGGTCCATGATTGAGGTAAAAAAGCAGTAGGGCAAAAGAAGGAGGGACCAGGCAACCTAAGGACTATATTAAAGGCTTGGCCGCTTATGACGTTTGAGAGCTTAAGCCCTTTTGATTGGTCCTTTTAATTAAGGCTTGGCTGCTTATGACGTTTGAGAGCTTAAGCACTTTTTGATTGGCCTTTTAAAAAAAGCGCCAAATGAAAAACGAATTACAAATGGTCAATAAATGGAAACGCAAGGAATTTAAACGGTTTATGTTACTCTGGTTTATTGTGATGTCATGCTGACGTGCTTTGATTGACAGCCCCAAAATGGTGAGTGGGAACGAAATAACGATGAAACTGGTTTATACATACACTGCTTTATTCTTAAGGAAGATAGCGGATACCTTAAATTGAATCAGTAGGTAAATGGAACAAATAAAAAAAATTTGATTCGGAACGCGGGATAACACCCGTATATTTTGAATCGGTTTTATCGAAACTGGTATATTTTAAATCATAATCTAAGTGAGAACACCCCTTATGTGAGGGAACTTTCCTAATGCCTCTCTTCACTGTGGCCAGCCATGATTCAATATTTTTGGGATGGAGAGGGGACTGAGTTGTCCCTAGCAGCTGTCTAGATCCTGTTATGCAGCTGGAAGAGAAAACTGCACAGGAAGTGCTAGATACTCCTTGCATGAGGTGTAAAAGGACTTATCCTTGCACAATCTTAGTTGCACAACTATTAGTCACTAAGGGTGCATGGACAGTGTTCAAATAATGCTGTTTGAAGCTACTGTTATAAGTGCAGGAGTGTCATCCTATGGAATCCGGGGTTTGTAGTTTTACAAGGTCTTTTGTCTTCTCTGCAAAGAGTGAGGTGCATCACAAAACTAGAAATCCCAGGAACCATGGCAGTTAAAATGGTCTCAAACTGCATATTTTTACAGTGCAAATGTACCCCAACTTGTTCTTTTGCATGGCTTACTTAATCTTTCTATGTATTTAAGGAATGTGCATGCAACTGCAACATGACATAGCGATTTTTTTTCTTGGAATAGCTCTCCCCCCTTCCCCCCGTTGGTTTTATAGGATAGGTCCAATACGCAGTGTTACTCTGAGAGTCAACTGGGCTTAAAGTGAAGGATAAGAGGGCAAAAAAGACTGGAGCAGGGAGCAGCAGAAGTAGCAGCTCTCTGACAGATGTGGAGGCACACATGGCCTTCAGCTACTGAGATACATGGCCACCTGCAAACAGTAATTTTGAATTCCAAAGACATTTGCAGTCCCCTTCCCTCTCTTCTTTCCCTTCTGAAGGATCGATTGGCCCAAGGGTACAAAGCCATGGCAACTTTGCAGATGTTCTGCAGAATTTCCTGTGCTACTTTGCTGTACTTCCTGCTATTTTTCAATCCATCATTTAAACCCTTCTTTTCCAAGATGCCTCTCTGATACTTGACGCTTGGAATGACTCCACTGCTTGCATATGCAAAGTTTATTAGAGGATGCTGGGAAAACAGCAGAATCCAGCTCTCAACTGAAACTGATATAAATGACACCTTTGTGCCCTACATCCATGCGATATATTAGATACAGACTTTTTTTTTTGGTGAATGCTGTACTTTTCTTCACACAGAGCTTAACAGTATGGCAATATGTTTTTACAGGGTCCATTTTAGCTGGTTCCTTCAGGCAAAATTGGACAGGAAATTAATTGCATGAATCCAACCAAGGTGTGTGTTTAACAGAATGTAAAGACAGCTGCTGGTAGAAGTTGTGGAGAGGTGCAGTGGGACCCAGGAACAGAAGATGTGAGTATAACCCTGATGAAAAGAATCCTAAAAGAAGTTGTAGCTTGAGCTTCATAAGTGAATCAAGGTCCAAACACACTGCAGAAATAATCCAGTTTGAAACCACTTACTGCCTGGCTTAAGCTTAGGAATCCTGCGAATTGTAGTTTATTAGAACACCAGAGCCTCTAACAGAGATCCGAAATGTCTTACAAAGTACAGTTCCCAGAATTCCCTAGCATCGAGGCCAGGGTTGTTAAGCAGTCTCAAACTGGATTATTTTTGCAGTGTCTTTTGTACACAAGTCTACGAAAATCAGCTCACTTCTTTCACACAGTGAGCCCCAGAGGTGATGCAAGATCCTTTGCCTACTCCATTGTCATTCAGGACTGGAATTATGTAGCTGTAGTCCAAATTATCTGGTAGTCCTCAGGCTGTGAAAGAGTGGAGTAGAGCCTTCACCAAGGAGTATTAGGTGTTAGGATTGGAGGTGACCTTTGGTATGAAAACAGGTATGTCATGAGCATATCACAGTGTTTACCTGTGAATGGCTGGAGGGTATACTCTTGGGTAATCTTACCCTATCAGTTTTATGCAGCTATTTTGTCTGAACACAAATTCATTGAGGGAGAACTGGTATAAAACTGCATGTGAGGTGGAAACTCCAAAGAATAAAGTTTGTCCTGGTAAAATGGTTCTTGCTCTAGCTGAAAACTATCCATTCTGCAGAATGGACGAGTATTACATCCTACTGTATCTCATCCTTCTAATAAGCGTAGACCAATCTGAGGGAGACGGGCTCTTTTGAAACAAACAAACAAAAAATAAGTTGAAGAATCATTAAAAAAAAAAGAAAATAAAAGGAAGAACAATTTTGACCTATCCAAAGTAACTGTGCCAATACGAAGCTCAAAGCAGCTTTTCAAGTTTCAGCCAAAAGTCGCTCTTTCAGCTTGCTTGCCACCTCTTCCTGTCCTGAGATTTTTTCTAGTATAAAAGTTTCAGAATATAATGTTGCAGGGCTAAAATATATTTTTATTTTACAATAATTCCCCCCTTACTTTCCTCAAAGGAAAATGAGAATATGGGGGGGGGGGAATCAAAGAAAGAATTTGGCGTCGAAATCAGAAAGAACGCTGAATGGATAATAAAACATTTAGTGCTTTTCAATTAACTGTTCTGATGATTAGTACACTAGTATATTATGGCATAAAAACCATGTCTATTAATTTTTTGCAGCCATTATCTTGGCCATGATTTACTTGCCTCAAATAATTAACATTGCTATTAAAAAAGGAGGATGTAGGTCCTGGATAAAGTACAGTGGGGGTGGCAGCAGGGAGTGCCCGTAAGAGAGATTATTGCTGCTTGTCATGGACATAGATTGAAGAATCAGTTTTGGGTGGAGAGAAGAAGTAGCACTGAGTGGGAGTAAGAGGAGCATATTGAAAGTACAGGGAAGGAAGTGGAAGGAATGCCACAACAACCAAGATGAGCTGAACATAAAACAGTTATGGCTAGCTTTAGTTCTGGATTTGAGGGAATAATTTGCCTTCCTTGTAGCTTAATCTTACTACTGGATAAACCCAATTGTGTTGTAAACATCAGACTTTTGGATACCATCGCCTTTTTTCCCTTGTGGCAGAAACATGTGTTTGAACATTGAAGATGATAAATTGGTCTATGTGCTACAGCTGCCTGGGTTTTATTTTTCTGAGTATTTCAGGTAGCTGTGGCAGCTTGAGGGCAGCATTTCCATCCTAAAGACTAGGATGGAGGTTCCTCATAAAAACCAGAGTCTGAGAAGGACTGAGCAAGCCGCAGTCTGAGCTACACATGCTGTCATCAAAGGGAAAGGAGAAACTGCAGTGACATGAAGACAGAATAACTAGCTAGGACTCAGGCTGGGAAAGACTGCAGTGTGAAAATGTATCAGAAGAAAAATAAAATGCAGAGTTACTCTCACCCTTTTTGTTAAGGTTGTGCAAAGCTTCACTCCAACTATATTCTTGTTCATTTTCTGTACTGCTAGGGTGCAGTGTTGTGCACCCTTTCTTGGAAGTAAGCCCCACGGGGCACTCTGGGATTTACAGTTTACTCTCCATGTTACAGAAACCCATTTTCTATCAGCATCCCTGTTGTCTCAACAGTCTTCCTCTCCCTAGCCATCAGCCACTCACCTCTTCTTGGTTCTGACATAATATATTTTCCACAAGATCTTCAAAACCTCAAAGCCATGACATGGGACGACATTCTTCCTATGTTTCATGCAGTGTTTGTAGTTACT
The DNA here is from genome assembly GCF_019175285.1 of Sceloporus undulatus. NCBI lineage: Eukaryota > Metazoa > Chordata > Lepidosauria > Squamata > Phrynosomatidae > Sceloporus > Sceloporus undulatus. The sequence continues at coordinate 204,724,798 of NC_056522.1, forward strand.
AAATTATTTTTGGAGCATGGTCATTATGGATAATAATTGTTTGTTTGTGAACAGTTTTATTCTTGAGAAACTTCTTGCAAGTAGAAATGACTAGTGCTGAAAGTTTCTTACATGCAGTTTTATCAACCCAACTTCTTTCTTTTTATTTTATTCCTTCCTTTAAAATGTGACACTAAACAATAGGAACAAAAAAGACAAAAACAAATGAAGCAGTAATGCAAAACCTTTAGAATCATGAAAGGAAAAAAAATGTTCTTCCTGTGTCTGATGCACTATTTGTAATTACTAAATGAGACTTGGGAACAGGTGCATTGTGGGAAATAAAAACTATGTACAGGGTGCAGTGTAAGAGAAATAATCAAATTCACACCATGTTATGTACTTATATAACCAGCAGATGGCTCATAGGTTACCCACCTAGCCAATTTAACTATTTAATTCACTGCACATTAATATATGGGAGAGCCAGTGTAGCATGGTGGTTTGAGTGTTGGATTACGACTTTGGAGACCAAGGTTCGATTCCCCATTCGGCCATTAAGCTCACTTGGGCAAGTCACACTCTCTCAGCCTCAAGGGAAGTCAATGGCAAACTTCCTCTGAACAAATCTTGCCAAGAAAACCCATGACAGGGTCACCATAAGTTGGAGATGACTTGAAGGCATACAACAACAGCAACAAATATTTATATACTGTATATCCCTTCAAGCAGCTAGAACTGGCTTATTTTGCCCCCACTGCCTTTATTTAACCTCGCAATAATCCTTTGAGTAAGGTTAGTCAGAAAAAAAGAACTGTCCCAATCAGAGATTTGAACCTGGATGTCCATAATTCCAGTTCAATACTTTAACCCCTAAATCACACTGACTCTCCAATTGAGATAAGAAGGCTCAGAAATATGTTGGGAAAATTCAGGGAAAAATCTCCTCTTGCCAGTATTTTTGGGGAAAGTATTTTCCTTGTCCTTGCCCCAGCCTTCACTTCTTCATTCCCCACATATAGTTGAGGGCTTTGATTGAGAAGAGGCACTACCTCCTTCAATGTTAACATTACCCTCCTTCCCTATATACCAGTAGGCCACTGGTGTTAGCTCTTAAATGCATAAGTATGCCACAGTAACATGTAAACCTTTCTGTTTTCATATGTTCTTATAAAAAGGATTAGACAAATTCATGGAGGATAAGGATACCTACGACCACCAGTCATGATAACTATATGCAATATCTATGCTATATGTAATATTCAGAAGTAGGATGCTTCTGAAAACCAGTTGCTGGAAAACAACAGCAGGTCAGGAAACCTAGGGCCACCACCCCCATTTTTTGTTTGTGATGCAACTGCTTAAGTCATTTTGGGAACCAGATTGTCAGACTATAAATAACTCTTTAGTATGATACAGCAGCAAGACTCCTTATTTAACAGTGAACCATTTTAAGCATTCAACACTTATTTATGTATTTATTTCATTTTTATGCACCTTTCTCCCCCAAAAGGGACCCAAAGCAGCTCACAAAATAAAAACATTTTTAAAAATTTTACAGTTAAAATCATATAATTAAGGCAATATAAAATTAACATTAAAAACATACAAACAATTAAAAATATAACTAAAATACACATCTCATAAAATAATTCCCTTAAAATGCTCTCATTATGTAAAACATTGGCATCTCTGTTTAAATAAGCAGCATACTGAGATGCTATGAATTCAGTCCTCGATAGCTGCAAGAAAGAAAGAAAGAAAGAAAGAAAGAAAATGAGACAACAGATATAAAAAATCCAGAGACCCTGGACAGCTACACAATATGCAATATAGTGCTAGAAAGACAATTGGTTTACTTGGCATAAGGTAGAGTCCTATATTCTTAATAGTTTGAAGGTGTCAACTTTATACTATGAACTGACTCTCCATAGTATTTATTTTAAAAACTAGATATTGTGGCTGCTGTATACATTACGATGTATTCATATAATATTTCAAAAGCAACAAGATTCGTATAGAAAAAGGATGCATGGCTCTCTCACAGTTTCTATGAAACTGCATGTCATGATATATTAACTACAACAAACTAACATAGGGCCCAAACAGACAGGCCAAAATGAAGCTGCTTTGGGTCACTTTGGAGGCATGCTGTTTAAATGCTTCATGCATCCTAAGAGGCTGGAAGCTGTGCCAAAGCCATGCTCCAGCCCTAAGGACTGGAGCACAGCTTCTGGCTTCTTAAGATGTGTGTGTCACTTAGACAGCATACCTCCAAAGTGACCCGAAGCAGCTTTATTTTGGCCTTTCTGTCGGGCCCACAGTTACTCTTTTGGAAATATTATATATATATAAACTCTATCTATCTTTCTATTTATCATCTATCTATCTATCTATCTATCTATCTATCTATCTATCTATCTATCTATCTATCTATCTATCTATCTATCTATCTATCCATCCATCCTTCTGTCCACACACACACACACACACATAAGTATTTATTCAACTTTAGCATAGTTGCCTCAGGTCAATTGATGGATCTTTCTGAACATTTTTTATTTGAGAAACCCATGATTAATGTTCATCTATTAGTGACTTCCTCATTAGTTGTGGAAGTTTTAATTAACTCCTTAAATGTGTAAGTGAAGCCACATTTAGAATATCTGACTTACACACAGGATATTCTCTCTCTCTCCCCCATGTTTCACAAAGTTAGAAAATCAAAATGATGGGCTGGGTAAAAGTATCGGTTCATATTTTTATTTCTAGAAATGCTGCCAACGGTATTAATGAGAAGGTATAGTAGGCTTTATTCTAGCTGTATGCGAAGATGAACTGCTTTAAGCCAGATTGTGCTGCTGAATGTCTTCAAAACAATGCAGTCAATGCTTTAGTACTGAAACAAGCAGTAAAAACTAGGAAAGAAGGGAATCACAACAAAAACAGAGTAAGGGAAGAAAATGTATTCATAGACTTTAGAACTTTTGAAATGTTTGCAAATATGGTTCTGTATTCCTGTTTTAAAAGAAAAGGCCTGTGTTAAAGTTGCTTCTAGTAAATTATTCATTGACCAAGAGATTCTACCATCAAAACACTCAGCTAAACTGGAAGGTAAGGTAATAGCAAAGTTTTCCTTCTATTTCCTCTCAATGCTTCTATCCACATCTCCTCCAAGAGGTATTTAAATTATTTGGAGTCCCACTTGCTGTGAATTTGCCCTGTCAGGTCCAGCGAAAGAACTACTGGATTAAAAAATCTGTAAAGCAGACACAATAAGCCACAGATCAGATTTAGCAAGATGCTTTGTGTAGTTTTTGACTGCAGAGAAGCTGCTTGTGATGTTGGAAGGACCACAAGGCTCTTCTATTGTCTATTCTAACATCCTGCTATGTAGGAATACACAACTAAAGCATGCCCCAAAGATGGTCATCTAACCTCTGCTTAAATATCTCCAAAGAAGGAGATTCCACCAATGTCCAAAGCAATCTAGACCACTCTTGAACAGCTCATACCATAAAGAAGTTCTTCCTAATATTTAGGTGGAATCTCTTTTATTGTAATTTGAATCCATTGGTTTATAGTCTCTGACCATGGAAACCCACTGGGTGACCTTGGGCTATCACACACTCGCAGCCTCAGAAAATCCCATGATAGTTTTGCTTTAGGTTGGAAACAACTTGAAGACACACAACAATAACAACTCTGGAACAGCAGAAAACAAGCTTGCTCCATCTTCCACATGACATCCTTTTAGATATTTATAGATGGCTATCATGTCACCTTTCAGTCTTCTCCAAGTTAAACATACCCAGCTTGCTGAGCTCACTTTTGTTCTGATGGAACAAAATGTGTACATGAGACCCTGGCTAATATAACATTTGAGATACAAAGAAGATACTTGTGTCTGAGACATTTGAGGACAGGGAGAAGAAAGTCTCTTACCCATGAACAGGAAGACGTACCCTTCCTAGTATTCCATACGTCTTATCAGACCTATGGATTAGAGGTTCCTCATCTCTAGTAATAGAAGGTGAATACGCTTCTTGGTCTGTTTCAACAGGTAGTTTTGGAGGAAACATTCAAACTGGATTCTAGTCTTCCTTTCCATTCAAATTGAAACGAATGGGAAGACAAGCCGCTGGTGCTCTCTGATCACACAGGACAGTAGAAAAGTTCTATGATCACCTTTAAGCAAGGTAAGAAAGTCTGACTCCCATTTCTAATCTGTATAAAGCCAGGTGGAAAAGTACCAGCCACTTCATCCACCCTGCTTGTATCTCTCTTTTGTTTCCTCTTTGGTTTCTCCTCCTTCCCCATTTTTGTGGGAGCAGTGCATTGACAGCTTAGAATGACAATATGCTATGAAGCTCAGAATGAGCTAGAATGACATCTTGGTAGCAACTGAGCCACAACAGGGAAGGGAGTCATGGGACCTTAAAGATGTTGGACTGGACATCCCAGCATTCTTCACTATTTGCTATTCTGGCTAGAGCTTCTGGGATTTGCAGTGAATCAATATTTAAAGGATCACATGATTCCCAGCGCTGGGTTGAAGAAATTAAGGATGATGACAAATAAATAAATAAATGAAGCACAATATGTAGTTAATGAAGAAAATGAAGTTTTGGCTTCATTTGCTTGATTTCTCTTTAGTTTCTCATTATCCTAATTCTCTAGATTATTTATAATCAATTCTTTATTATATTTTCTTTGTTTTATCATTTTTTAACTTACTGTTCCTGTGTTGTATTTTGAAACTCATTATTTGTTGTCTCTATTTGCTTTATTGATTGAGCACTGTGTCAATAAACAATGTAACAAATCCCTTTCAGCTAATTTCTTTGAGTTTGTGGGCCTTATCCTTGGCTAGAGTTTGAAAAATTACCCTTTGGGACTTTAGTTACCAGAATCTTATAGCCAGTATGGGCCAGCTATTTCTACAAGAAAAAAAAGCTGCTTTTCAAAATGGGGAAGCTAAAGAGAATTCTTATATATTTTACTGCTTCTTAGCTTGAAATGCATGTATGATTTATATGTGGTATTGTGCTATGTGCCTTCAAGTCATTTCTGACTTATGGCGACCCTAAGGTGAACCTATCATGCAGTTTTCATGGCAAGAGTTGTTCAAAGGAGGTTTGCCATTGCCTTCCCCTGAGGCTGAGGGAATGTGACTTGCCCAAGGTCACCCAATGGGTTTCATGGCAAAACTGGGAATCAAACTCAGGTCTCCAGAGTTGTAGTCCAACACGGAAACCACTACGCCAAGCTACATTCATTTTATGTATACAGATGAAAGCCTAAAACAATGTTGAGTACCCTTTACCCAGAATTCCGAAATCCAAAATGCTCCAAAATCCAAAATTATCCAAATGGGTGGCTCAGATAGTGACACATTTGCTTTCTGACACTCCAATGTACAAAAATTAATTTCAGGCACAAAATTATTTTAAAAAACATTGTGTATATATATATAAAATTTATTCGGTCATTGACCAGCAATATAAAATTACAGTGAGCTCTCCATATCCACAGATTTTTTATCCATGCATCCATGGCTTGAAAATATTTTTTTAAAATATATATACATTTCAAAAAGCAAACCTTGATTTTTTCCATTTTATGTAAGGGACACCATTTTACTGTGCCATTGTAATTAATGGGACTTGAGCACTGTGATTTGAGTGATTTTGGCATCCATGGGGGGTCCTGGAACAAAACCCCAGCATGTATCAAGGGTCCAGTTCAGGCTATCTGTATAACATGTATACAAATCATTAATGAATTTAATGTTTAGACTTGGGTCCCACCTCCAAGGTACCCCATTATGTAAATGCAAATATGCCAAAATCCAAAAGAACTCCAAAATCTCAAACACTTCTGGTCCCATGCATTTTGGATAAGGGAGACTCAGCCTGTACACACATAGGATAGGAGTGAGGTGGCAAACCACTGAGTCAAAATTGGTCCCCAGGTTCTGTAGGGATGTGAGTGCAAGAAGAAAGGTTCAAAAAGCCCTTTGAAAGCAGAGTTAATCCTTAACATTCATTATTTATGAGCCCAGACTCTTGAGGAAGTGATGACTGGTGGCTGCCATATCAACGAGACACTGAATCCACTCAGGATTTGGATAGCTTTAAAGGACAGCCAAAGTGGTGTAGTGGACTATGGAGACTAAGGTTTGATTCCACACTCAGACATGGAAACCCACTGCGTGATCTTGGGCAAGTCACACACTCTCAGCCCCAGAAAACCCTGTAATAGGTTTGCTTTAGAGGTGCCAGAAATCAGAAATGACTTGAAGGCACACTATAAGAACAACAACAGGAGTGTCCAAGGTGTGTCCAAGGTGCTGAAGCTATGGATGGGGGCCAGGCTTTAGCAGTTTGGTGCAAGAATTAAAACCTGGAGTAAGACCTGGAGTCGATTCACTGCCCCACTGACATTGGAGCTACCAGCTTCCAATAGCTGAAGCACTGCATGCTTATGATAGCAATACATTATTTTTCCTCATGTGACATTTAATGTGGCCATGCATGCTGTATGAATGTTCTTACAGGACATTCTAGCAAGAAGAAGAAATCAGCAACTGTGTAGCTAATGTGTAATTATTTGAAATACTGATGAGATTATCACACAAAGACGGGATAGGGACAGGATTGTACCTCTGTCCTTATCTCATCCATGACAGCAATTGTGTGAATTGCGCTGATCCTGTCATTTAAACAGCATTGCATTAACACAAACTGTCATTAATGCAAAATGACAGAACAATGACAGTATCAGCATGATGTCTCATGAAAGTCTTTCACACTTTCTGGACGGGATAATGTCCGGATAAGTGTGGTGTCATCTGAAAGTCCTTTCTGTGATTGAACTGGAAGGACAGGACAGGGACGGGACAATGTGATAATCTCCTGTGTTTGAAGGCCCAAGGGTTGATGTGGGTTTCTGACATGGCAACGTAAAAGCATGCTCTCCCATGTGTAGGGAAGTGATCATACTAATTTTTCTTAAAATGTGGCAAGACTGAAATTTAGAATATGCAAATGTCTACCTCCTTCTTTGCATTATATATTTTACTGCTCTTCCTTTTTATCCAAAACCTTTAACTAGGTCTTGCTGTGCTTTGCCCCCAAGCATTTATCACATTTTCCTGTGACAGAAAACAGCAAACAGCATTTTCAGTTACCCCTGAATTGATCGTATTATTCTAAGTCTTAAAGTGTGTTGTCGGATCAACAAAAAACAGCAAGAGAAAACAGATTTCTTTTAAAAATATGAAAAGAGGAAGTTGTGTAAAATGGGGCAATTAATCTTGCAATAAAAATAATTGTTTACAGTTAAAATTAATGTAACATGTATTCCTCAGCAGATAATAAATTATGGGTTTTCTCATTAGCATTTGAATTGATTTCCTCTAATTTCTGAGGAACACATGAGCATGTGACTAGATTAAGTTTAATTGGACTGCTACAGCTGGTACTGATTGTGAGTGGGTAGAGGTGGGAGGCTTTCTGACTGATGGGTTGTCTTGAGCAGAAACAAAAGGAGAGGAAAGTAAGAGAAAACACTGTGATTTGTAAACTGTAGAAGATGCAACAAAGGACATTTACAGGAGCTGCTTGGTATCAACTGATGAGCAAGATTCAGAAGGGCGGAAGGAAAACTATTTTTCTTTTTGTATTCCAGAGCAGCTTACAATATGACCTTAACACATGGGAACTAACATCTGTAAATAATTGCCTTAATTCAGACCCCGACTTTCTGTATCCAGAAATGTACCCCTAGACTGATTTTTTTGTGTGTGCCCTTCTCCATTCAGTTATCCAAATTGGGTTCACATGACAATCCTTCTTTTGTCGAAGTGAACTGGGAAACCCTTCTTGATCTAGCGGCTATATGTGTGCAATGGAAACCTCCAGACCCACAAGGCAAACAAAGTCAGTAGTTCTAAAGAGACTGATGTGATTTAAAAAGTTGTGTTGCTCTATTTAAATATATACTTCACTAACTATGAAAATTATCCTTACTAGTTCCTGTTGCCAGGAACCTACCTAATACAGAGAAAGCTGTTGCTATTGTGTGCCTTCAAGTTTTTTCCAACTTATGGAGACCCTAAGGTGAAACTATCATGGGGTTTTCTTGGCAAGATTTGTTCAGAAAGGTTTGCCACTGCCTTCCCCTGAGGATCAGAGCATGTGACTTGTCTAAGGTCACCAAGTGGGTTTCATGGCCGAGCTGGGAATCAAACTCTGGTCTCAGAGTTGTAGCCATCACTATGCCATACAATGCAGCTATTATTCCACTTTAACTGTCATAGTTCCATCCTATGGACTCCTGGGATTGGCAGTGTAGAGAGGGACCTTTTGAATACTTGTCCAGGAAATTATTCTTTGGGAACTCTAACCAAACTACAAGCCTCAGGATTTCATTGGAGACGGCCATGACTTATAAAGTAAGGGTGCTTCCATGGAAGTGCAGCAGGAATTGAGACAGTTCATAATGCATTACCTCAGCAACATCAGTGTACTCCATTTGTAATATCCTTTTTTTACTTCTTCAGGGAAGGTGTCCATGGGATCCTTTGTACCTTCACACTTGACCAAAAGATGATAGCCATGCCCTGGTGGCACAGTGGTTAAATGCCTGTACTGCAGCCACTCACTCAAAACCACAAGGTTGCGAGTTCAAGACCAGCAAAAGGGCTCAAGCTTGACTCAGGTTTGCATCCTTCCGAGGTCGTTAAAATGAGTACCTAGATTGTTGGGGGCAAATTAGCTTACAGTTGTAAACCGCTTAGACACTGCTTAGGCGGTATGAAGCGGTATATAAATGAAGCTTGTTTGTTTTTTTTAGAGGGGGAAGCATCACCTAGCCAAGTGAAAATGATATTTGCTGGAAGTCAAACTCAGCCAAATCCTCAAGGTCTAGCAAATTCCTCACTTGCTTTGAAGACAATTTCATTGTCCAAAAGGTGGAAGAGGCAACAAGGGGATCAGCTATTTTGGATCTGATCCTAACCAACAGGGATGACCTAGTTAATGGAGTGCAAGGGGTGGGATCCTTAGGTGGAAGCGATCATGTACTCCAGGAGTTTGTTATACTATGGAAAGGAGAAACCAGGCATGCTCAGACATGCATTCTAGATGTTAGAAGAGCAGATTTTAAACTTAGAGAAATACTGGGGTTGATCCCATGGTCAGGAATACTAAAAGAAAAGGGAGTTCAAGACGGATGGGACTTTCTCAAAGGGAGATACTGAAGGCACAATTTGAAACAGTTGTAATGAGGAAGAAAGATGGGAGGTGTCTCAAGAAACCAGGATGGATGACTAAGGAACTTTCAACTCAGCTAAGTTTTAAACAGAACATGTATAAGAAATAGAAAAATGGGGAAATCGCCAAAGAGGAATTCAAACAAATAGCAAGCACATGTAGGGAGGGGTAAAGTCAGAAAAGCTAAAGCGCAGAATGAACTCAAGCTTGCTAGAGAGGTTAAGAACAATAAAAAGGGCTCTTTTGGATATGTCCACAGCAAAAGGAAGAAGAAGGAAATGGTAGGGCCACTCCGTGGAGAAGATGGCAAAATGCTAGTAACGGGACAGAGAAAAGGCAGAATTACTCAACACCTTCTTTGCCTCAGTCTTCTCGGAAAAGGAAAAGGGTGCTCAACCTGAGTATAATGGAACAGAGGACAGAATAGGGGAATTTCAACACAGAATAAATAAAGAGATAGTAAAGGAATACCTTGTTAATCTAAACGAATTTAAGTCTCCAGGACCAGATGAACTACATCCAAGGGTATTAAAAGAACTGGCAAATGTAAAATGTAAAAGAAAGGGTCTAGAAGCCATGCCCTATGAGGAACAACTAAAGAAACTGGGGATGTTCAGCCTTGAGAAAAGAAAGTTAAGAGGTGATATGATAGCACTGTTTAAATATTTGAAGGGATGTCACATTGAGGAGGGAGCAAGCTTTTTTTCTGCTGCTCCAGAGACTAGGACCCGGAAAAATGGATGCAAGCTACAGGAAAAGAGATTCCACCTCAACATTAGGAAGAACTTCCTGACAGTAAGGGCTGTTCGATAGTGGAACAAACTCCTTCCTCGGAGTGTAGCGGAGTCTCCTTCCTTAGAGGTCTTCAAATAGAGGCTGGATGGCCATCTGTCGGGGATGCTTTGATTGAGATTTCCTGCATGGCAGGGGGTTGGACTGGATGGCCCTTGCGGTATCTTCCAACTCTATGATTCTATGATTCTATCTGGAACTCAGAAAGAACAGGTAGAAATGTTTTACCATTGTGAGTGGCTACTGTGATGAATCTAGGGTTTCAGTTTTGATCTTCAACAATCATCTAAAATTCAAAAGACACAAAACAGAAGGAAAAGGGATGGGGAGTCGAGAATTGCATATGAGTTACAATAATGACTTGCTTGAAAGGAAACAGAACAGGAAATGGGAAAATCTCTCCTTGGAGTAAATAGAGTGTCTCTTGCTTTTCCGTGGAAAGGACATGCTGAGGACAGCACAGTAAATTGGCTAATAGCTATGCTGGCTACATGGAACTTCCAGAAGCAATGTGGTACACAGCTGCTGCTCAGTATCATTTACTGGGAAAAACACTGGTGATGGACTATTGCCTTCACAATTTGCTTCTGCTCTTCCCTAAGGCATCCTTTTTAAAATTATCATTTTAATATTGGTGATCTGAGCATTGCTCTATGACTCTGGATATATCCAGTATTTCCTTGGCTGACTGTAAAGTTCTGCCAACATACTTACATGAGGCTTTTAACCCCAGCGCAATGCAACTTGGCAGTGTAGGGTGAGCTCCCATGGCCAATTATTGGCTGGGCGACTGGGGCAGGTAGTCTGTATCTGCCGTTGTGAAACCAGTAGAAAGGAACAGCCATTTTCCACCAGCAAAGGCAAGAGTAAATCCAGTATATTTGCAGTGAGGGAACATTGTACAAGGAGGTAAGATATCAAAACACTCCAAAAAAGTACATATGCTGATGTGACACTGACTCCTTCCCCCCATTACATCAGCATATGACAATCATAAATTTTGTTGAGATTCTTTGGTATCATGAATTCTGTGTGGAATGATCAATGATTTGCCCTAAGTGAAATTTTTGCCAAACTGTCCGGAATCCAATTGTTAGACCCAAATAGAGCAGACTGTTGAATCAGTGGAACTTATTGAAGTGCTGACTTAGCAGGTTTCCATTGATTCAATGTGCCTACTTTAGCAGAGACTTACAGTTGGATTTAGGACACTGTTTAAGAATGGTCAGGGAACATGCATCCCTATAGGTTTGATGGGACTACAACTCTCATACTCCCTAAGAAACAGCTAATAATGAGGGAAGAAGAGAAGTACAGTGCAGCAGCATCTGGAGGATGAAATTTTCTCCCTCTCTGATTTAGAAAAATATGTGAAAATTCAATTAAAAGGTATTTGCCTAAGGTGCTTAGCTATAAGGATGGCCTCTATTTCTTGCCCTGCCTCTGAGCGGCATCATCTCTTAGTCCCATCCTTTGTGATTTATACATCAAGTATTGGAATAGTGGGACATAGATGTTTAACCTGGCATGATCAGAGAATGATGTGTGTGTGTGCGCGCGCATGCGTGCGTGCACTCAGGAAATACAGTGCATATATGTAGAATTGAAAGACAGTGCTAGTCTGGAAAATCAGTATGCAAAGGGATCTTGTAGGACCTTTGAGACTAACTAAAAGAAAGAAGTTGGTAGCATGAGCTTGTGTAGACATGAGCCTACTTCCTCAAATGCATGACATAATCTGGTTATCTTCAGCTCTTCCCCTCTGAATTTTGATTTAGTATTTCATTTCCATCATTGGTAATTGTCATTTTGGTCATTCTTTGGACCTATCTGATCTGTATCTGGAAACTGAACTATGCATCATTTAAAAATCATGTAAATATCAATACCCCATGTTTCTCTCAAAATCTCTGTGTAGGGAACTTAGTTGTATCCTGTGATGAAATAACATGTAATTAAAATAGAGAGTACAGGATTTCAAGGCAACCTACATTATAAGATGAATGCTGTATCTCTGAATGCCTTCTTGCTTTCTCTTACTGTTCTTTATAATCCATGAAAGAGCAAAAACGGATAGGGAAAACTGAGCCTTCAGTTTCACTCCCCCCTCCCTCTCTTTCCATTGTTGTTCTATCTAATCTATGCAGCTAATTAACATTAATCCTACACTGCATTCTCATGGGGAAAGTATAATGTTCTGCCAAAGTCACATGTCCTTTCTTGTCAATGGTAACCTTCAATCACTAGGTTTTAAATTATAGAAAAGACAGTATTCTTCTTTATTGGTAAGTCATTAAACTACTATTTTAAAGAAGCAAACTTAGTTGTATTTTCAAGTACAGTTACATGGTACTAAGATCCACTGAGACCAATGGGACAGAGCCTGGAAAAGTTACTTTGGGGCTGTCAAGTACTAGAATTCCACAAGCCAAGTTGGCCAGTGGACATACTGATTGCCGGATCCTGGGACCTGATGTACCCCAAACTAACCTTTACCTGGTCTGACTGTGACACAGTTCTAAATAAACATGGATATGGTTGTATTATTATTAATGCAATGCTGCACCTGCAAGGCAATACTTTTTTTAAAATGTATGATTTACATCCAGTGTTTTGAATGCATATGTATCACTCAAAGCAACTGGCAATAGTTAAAACTACAATATCCACTGTATATGTACTGTATGTACGTTTCTCTTTGTTTCTCTCTGTCTCTTTCTCTCTGAGTGTAGGCAGATTAGATAAAAACAAACAGCAAATAAAAGCATTATCTGTCTGGCAGATACATTTGGATTTAATTAACAACTACTTAGAAAATACATCTGTAATATTCTGCCATGTTATCAAAGCACTTGGTACCCTGTTTTTAGATTTAGTCTGCATAGCATTGGGACAGAAGATTTCCCCCCTCCTTTTTGTTTCTAAATGCCTGATTTCTTAATTGTTTAGATTTGAAACAAACCAAATTATCCTGTATTCTGTCTTGATCTCTGGTGTTAAATTGCTAAATGCTGCAGGGGAGGCAAATGGCCTGACCCTTAGGCACAAAATGTTCTGTTTTATCCAGAGCACAGGTGGTTAATGTGTGGTCCTCCAGATGCTGGATAGAAGCCTCCAGTACTGTATTCCTTATTGGCTATTCCTTATCATTAGCTATGACAGTTGGGAGTTGTAAGCCAGCATCAGCCTTGTCCACTTCGCTCGCACTTAGATGGCAATGAACAAGAGATAGCATATAGAATAGTTTTATATTTGATAAAATTAATATTGATGGGGGAGTATGTACATAATTGTTATCATATTCATTGTGCTGTAAAACTAACAACCACTTGCAAAGATGTGGGGAAATTAGACTGAAAATCTTTATTTCTCATTTACTTTGAGAACTACTTTTCAGATTCCTTTCTATATAAATTTAAAATGTTCACTGAGATAACTTGGGCATGTGTGTACCATTTCCTGCATTTAAGTATCGCTGTTAGGGATGTACATATTTGGTCACACAGCTTGAAAGAGTTAATTTTGGATTACAGCTCCCAGAATCCTCCATGCTAGCCAGAGAATTCTGGGGATTATACTCTGAGAAAGGAACTTTTCCAAGATCTGGCCATGGCTATAGCAGAATTTGACTTCTACAAATTTACACAGGTGACATAAGATGCTGCATTATGCTGAATCAGGCCGTTGGTTTGTCTAGCTCAGTGCCATTTATTCTGGTTGCCAGTGGATGCCCAAGGTTTCTGGTAGGCTTCTTTCTTAGCCCTTCTTGGAGATCACAAGTATTTCCTGGTGGCTTCCCATCCAATTACTAACCAAGCCCAAGTCTGCTTAGCTTTCAAAATCAAATGAAATCAGTTAATTGTGGATGGTATTATATTGACTTATGCCAACGTGCTTGTGATATCTATCATTTCTCCCCTCTTCCAAACCATGGCCAGAATCCTGTTGAACAGTTGCAAATGTGTACAGTGGTGCCTCGGGTTACGAAATTAATTCGTTCCGCCGCCGCTTTCGTAACCCGAAAAGCATTCGCAAGCCGAAATGCCATAGGCGCTAATGGGGAAAAGCCGCGATTTCGTGCGAAAAAGCCAAAAAAAGCACCAAAATTTTTTTCGTAACCCGAAAAAACATTCGTAACCCGGAACAATTATTTCCTATGGGATTTTTTCGTATCCCGGAAATTTCGTAACCTGGGTATTTCGTATCCCGGGGTACCACTGTAACCAAGAGTTGTGTGCTCATGACTGTTCCATATTCATGATTCCTACATAGCCCTTTGTTCAAGTGCAAAAGTTGATCATGACTCATGATGACTCTATCGATGACACATCTCCAAGTCCCCCATTGTCCATTGCTCTGCAAGTCCTGCAGATTGAGGCCTGTGACCTCTCTGATTGAGTCTAGCCATCTGGCATGTGGTCTTCCTCTCTTTCTACTACCTTTCCTAGCATTACTGTTTTTTCTAGTGAGTCATGCCTTCCCATGATATGGCCAAAGTATGACAGTTTCTTCATCTTGGCTTCCAGGGAGAGTTCAGCCTTCATCTGTTCAAAGACCCATTTGTTTGTCTTTTTGGATGTCCATGGTATCCTCTGCACTTTTCTCTACATCACATCTTAAGTGCGTTGATTTTCTTTTTGTAGGCTTTCCTCACTATCCACTTCCCACATCCATACAGTGGCTTGGACAAGTCTAACTTCAGTGCTCAGTTGTATGTCTATATCTTAGCACTGTCTGGTTCTTTCATAGCAGCCTTTCCCATTCCTAGTTTTCTTCTGATTTCTTGACTGCAGTCTACGCTCTGATCAATATTTGATCCAAGGTACAGGAAATTTTCAACTATTTCAATTTCTTCATTATCTAGGTTCAATTTATGTATGGTCATGATCATTATTTTTGTTTTCTTTATGGTCATTAGTAAGCCTACATTTGCACTTTCTTCTTTAACTTTCCTTAGCAATTGTTCCAAGTCTCTGATATTTTCCAATAGTAGTATGGTGTCATCTACATATCTTAGATTGCTGATGTTCCTTCCTCTTATCTTCACTACTCCTTCTTTTGAGACTAAACCTGCTCTTCATATGATACTTTCTGCGTACATTGAACAAATAGGGTGATAGAATGCAGCCTTGGCTTACACTGTTGCCAATTGGGAGCCATTCTGGTTTTCCATATTCTGTTCTATCGGTAACCTCTTTTCCTAAGATTCCTCATTAGGACTTTCTCGCACCCCTACAATTCTTTTTTTGTCGGAGTTACCTTAGCAAAAAATTCTAGAATATAGACAACTCTGGGTATCCCTAAAATGGGGAGTGGATAAATCAGTCTATTTTTTAAAATTCTGTATCAGTTTTGCACATGTTCACTCACGAATCTACTCCATGCTGTTTCTATACTAATCTGTAAGTTTTAAAATCTTCATGGATGTTCACATTTAACTATGTATTTAAATAATACATTGAACATTTTCCCTCTATAAATATGAACTGCTTAACAGATTTTTCTCAAAATAACATTTTAATTTTTTTGTTTTATTGGGGGGTGAGGGTGGGGCAAAGGGTTGTAAGATATAGAGAAATACAAAATCTGATGGATACTGAACTTCTGATCTCCACCTTAAGGCGAGAAGTTTGGAGCAGGTCATCAGGTATTCCAGAATTTCCAAAGACAGAATTCCTCAAGCGGCTCTGCATGTAACATGCTGAGTTTCAGTTTTATAGCCCTGTTTCTGACTGGCTGCATTTCCATGATCGGTTTTTCTCTTCAGTGTGCCTTTCAGTCTCCCACACATTCTGTGCATTAAATCTTTCACCAGCGCCCAATTGCCTTACCCTTCCCTCCGCCCTTGCTTTGCTCTGCAGGAGAGCTATAATCCACAGTATTTGTTTGGTGGCGGTGGCTAGTGCTGGGGTTATCATAAATTGAAATACAAGCCCACTTAAAATTTCCTAATAAATAAAGTGCTATGTTGTTTCAAAGCTGCCTTTTCACCTCATTACAGGCTCAGCAGAGTGGAGAGTGATGTCATGGTTGACCTAGCACCACTATGCCCATAAATGTTACAGTATGTTCCCCTCTTTACTTCCTGGCTAAAGCACTGGGAAGCAGCTTAATATGAAATTCATGTTGTGCTGACAGATTTAAAAGTTGCCACAATCTGGAACAGACAGCAGCTGACGTTTACAGACATATCAGACACATACCACTCTCTTATACGCTTAAGTGATGACATCCTCGGTTTAAAGAGTTATGTTTCTATCATCGATAATTGCCATCTATCTACAGATTTAAAAACAGAAAGAAGGGGGAAACCCCACTAAACCTGATGTGCAGCTTTTTAGTAAGTTAGTATGCAAAGTATTCATGTCCAGCTTAAGGGAGTGTGGATTTTAAATATACAACCTCTGCCGAATGCCTCATTTGGGGGGTGGAGAGGGGTTAGGATATTTGTTGTAGGGAGGAGATGGACCCAGGTGTTATGCTTCATGTGATGAAATGAGTCCCTTGTAGTCAGAGTGCTTAAGAATCTGAAAGTTCAAATGGTCCTCAATGGTAAATCTTGAGGCAGGAAATTAACACGATTCAGTCCAACAGACCCGTTTCCTGGGTTTTCTGAGCAATTAAAGAGAATCCCTGTCATCCAATATCTCCCACATGCTAAAAATGTCACAGACGAGAATTTACAAGAACAAGGGAAGGAAGGTTTTCCTCCTCATAGCTGGCTCTGAAATACTTTGGTGGCCCTCAATAGCCTTGCTGAAGGGATTTCTGTGTGGAAATGAAGCTTGGCTGTGAAACTGAAGATATCCATAGCTTCTTGCAACCTTGGCATGTCCTTTCACCCTCCACTAGTTACTCCCTTTCACATTTATTTCACATGCCACCACACATGACAGAAACTCCTCTCAGATTTATAGGTCCACTGCAAAGTTATGCAAATAAATAAGTGTTCATTATAAATATAGGCCTGGGTTAAAAGAAAAGATGGTGACATGACATTCTTTCCAGAAGAGGTCTTGCATTCCCACTCCCCTCAAAGGGTCCTTACTAAGCAGCTGGTATCTGCCACTGGAAATTATGTTTTGTATCATTCATCAAAGGAACTCCACAGGAACGAGGCTATGAAATACCTTTAATAGTTCTCACACTGAGGCACAGCTTGGAAAAGTTGTTTTTGAGCTACGCCTTCCAAAATCGCCTAGCCAGCATGTGGCTTCTGGGAATTTTCGTCCAAATAGCAATTTCCTTGACTCTGTTAAGAAAGTGGACGACTGGGAACACTGGGGGAAAAGTTTGACCTTGTCCTTGGGTTATCCACTTTGGTTTTAACTTACGTTTGATTTTTATTATTTTGCATTTATGTTTGATTTTGATTTGAGAGATCCAATCCAGTCTTATTTTTTATTACTTATTTTATTTATTTCATTTGTATGCTGCCCGGAGGGACCAAAGGTGGCTCACAAACAAAACATTTAAACTCTCAGTAAAATTCAGAACAATTAAAATCAGCAGCACACAATATACAATCACATAAAAATATACAAAAGTTACAAACATAACTAAAACCCACGTGCTCTACAAAAACCACCCTGCTATGAATTATATACCAAAGCCAGTCTTACAGAGTTAGACATTGCCAAGGATTCCAGTTCAGGATCTAATGTGTAGGATCATGTCTGTGCATGAGGGAATGAGATGAAATATAGTGTGCGTGAAGGGAATAAATTCAAAAGAAAGAGCAAATATGTGGTTATGTATGTATGTATGTATGTATGCATGTATGTATGTATATGTTGCATTGAATAGGTTGAGTTGAATCTGGAATTCTGAAATACTTCAAATCCAAAATTGTTCACATGGGTTGCTGAGATAATGATTACTTTCTGATAGGTTCAGTATACACAAATTGTTAAATTGTTTCAGGTACAAAATTATTTTAAAATATCATGTCTAAAATTACCTTCAGGCTATGTGTATAAGGTGTATACAAATGAATTTCACGCTTAGACTTGGGTTCTGTCTCCAAGATATATTATTATGCATATACAAATATTCTAAAATCTGAAAAGGAATTCCAAAATCTAAAATACTTCTGATCCCAAGTATTTCAGATAAGGGAGACTCAACCTGTATTGAACACTGGTGGGGTCTTTGTGTTTGTGGCCATTTTAAAATGTTAAAATGCATTTTAAAGTGCATTTTCTAATCACTTGTTTTCAACATATTTTAATAGTTTTTAACATTCAGAGATATGTATATTTCCATACTATTATTTTATATGGTATTTCTTCCCATCCTTTACAAGGTTCTCAGGGTAATTAGCATAAGGCAGTACTTTAAAATGTATTTTTAATACAAGCAGAATGCAGAAAATACAAAAATGTAAAATAAAATATGTACCCAAATATAAGAGGTGACTATAATGCCACAGGAGAAATAAAACTGATGCGAATTGAACCATGTTCTAGTCAGCAGGCTAGAGAAAAATAAAGTTTTTTTATCTTTAAAGTCTCATACAGGAAGCCACCAGGTCAGAATCTACATGGGAAGGGCACTCCAAAGGTGAGGTGCCACTACTGAAAAGACCCATCTGGAGCAGAGGATTTTGTTAACTTTATGGCTGGTAAAACATCTTCTTATCATGATCTAGTCCTAATTCTGAATCCCTGATCCTTACCACTTGGACTGCTGATAGAATAAAGCAAAAAGTATCCTTTCCTTAAGCAAGCTGCCATCATTATCATCAGCATTATGCCAGATCATTAACTAAACTTGAACTTAACTGACTGATGTTTAGTACTTGTCATTTTGACTCAAGAAGCAAGAACTACCTGACTCTCTGCCCATCTCTGCAAGGTGATGCTGCCCACGTACCTGCCACCCTACTGCCTTTGCTGTACTTTGGTGCAGTTCTTGGTTGTAGGGGCCTTCTAGATCAGGGTTAGGGAATGTAATTCCTGGGCTGCATGTAGACCCAGCCACCCCCGTCTCAAATTTTCAAAAAACATCTTTTTGAACCTAAATGCCTTCAGTTCATGTGGGAGGCAGTTTTGGTATTTTTTGCTCCCTTGAGCTGTTTTTGGACCTGGAGAAGTTTTTTCTCACAACAGGAAGTGGTCTAGACGCTGGCTAACACAGCCAATTGGTGGGGATGCTGGAAGTTGTAATTCAGCCACTATTGGGGGGGGGATTGATGTACCATACTTAATTTATCACTTCATAATCAGAAAGCATAACCTTTTCTCCATATACAAATTCTGCCCCCCCCCCCCGCCACTATAAACAAGATTCTGCCCTGCCATGCTTCACTCCTATTCCATCGTTGCCTCCATTAAAAAAAAAAAGGCAAAACTATGAGATGGTAGAAGACTAATGAAAAGATAGCCCTTGGAAGGATTCCAGTCTGACATCCCCGCTGAGAAGGCATAAATGCAAAAACCATTGACTGTACCACTCATGCCCAACAGAGTCACACCTCAGCAATCTTTCTGCTGCTTGCTGTCAGGTTTATGTTCTCCACCCATAAGTAACTGTTCTTAGAATCTGGCCCTCTGATTCAAGAAGAGGTATCACAGCATTGTGTTTTCCTGACATTTCCAATTAATGTGTGTAAATAAGACCAGGCGTCTGAAGGCAGGGCATGCCATGGTGTGTCTTCTGTCATGGCTGTCAGATGAAGGGGACATCTTTTTAATCCTCTCTTCAGTCCAGCTTCCTCAGATCCATATTAATTTGTCTTTGTCTCTGGTAAGGCCTCCCTTAGATAATTGTCTCTCATTTGTACTGTGACCTTTGCTAGCTCACTGGTTATCTTGTAACAGAGGAAGGGAAACTCCTCACAGTGAAAAGGTTCTTCTCCTTTCCTCCTTCAGCACCATGGCCATAAGAACAGAGAGCAGAATTTCTTGCAGCCATAGGGTGAAGAAGTCTCCCATCTTGCACTTCTTGCTAAGCATTTAGTTTCAAAAGGAGCTTTCAACACTTAATATAAATGGATGGGAGGTGGGGGAGGGGAGATTTCTAAAATGTTACAGAGTTCCCTTTGCTGGAAGAGGAGATGAGATGATCCCTTGCTTAATTCCTTAGCAAGATTCCCTCCCACCATTTAAAAAAAAAGTTTCTGGCAACTTCTTTGTCACTGGTATGCTTGGATGGATTCTTTTACATTAGTGATTTAAAGCTGCATATATTACATTACCAGCAATCTGCTCAGTTCCATTATTTTTATGGCCCACAGAGGGTAGTATTATTGTTCCAGAATTAAGGTATTTTTTAAAGGGAAGCATGGTCACGTTGTAAAATTGAGGGAATTAGAGCCTTCACGGCCTGTTTGCCAGGCTAGGACCATGGATTAGTAGTGTGTTGGGGGGGGGGGAAATCAAACCACCAAGGATGAAGTATTGACCCACCTAGCAGGTCTTCATCAACAGCGAGTCTAACAAAGTAGAGCCTTATTAATCACTGCTTCCCCTGTGTACTTTGATTCCCCACCACCAGCAGTAATATTGTTAATGATGAGAAGTACTTTACTGAATATTGTTTCTGTAAATATATTTGAGAGTGTTCTTTGCTATTCTGATTATTCAAGATGCAACAGACTCAAGGAGAAAGGGGACATGTTAATTCATTGACAAGCCTGTGCCCTCCAAAGGCCATTCACTGGAAGGGAGAGAATGATCCAGGGTGTTAGTTGAGCCATTTGGAGAAGGGGGGAAGTTTATGATAGAGCCATCCCCTAGTCCTAGCTAATATTCCAGTGTAGTTTATCTAACTGGTGCCTGATCCTTTTCAGGTTTTATAACCTACTGCAAAGGCAAAAGCCATTATAGAAGGAGAGGATATATTGCAAATTAGCTGTGCTGTAACCGTGAGATGAAACCTGAGACATTACATTTCAGTTGTGGCTGATGATCCAAGCAGGGAATTATGCCTCATCCCCAAATTTTGCTCCAGTCCCGAATTGCCTGTTAGATTCCCCAGTTTTTTCTTTGTTTTTTTTTTTGAAAGAAAAGGCCTTGATGTCTGTTATTCTTTAGGGGCCAACTTCACATAACACACAAATGCATGTGAAAGCCCCCAACACTATTTTTTTAAAAGCAAAGTTGCTTTCGGAAGGGGAAATGTAGAACAACAAAAATGAAAGTGCAGAAAGGGGTCAACATGAATGATTTCCCAATTGCCATTTCCCACCTTAAGTCAACCCCCTGGTGGCTCCTTTTCTTATGAGACTCAAAATGGGTGTCTTCAGGTAATACTGCATCTAGTTTGTTCTTAAGGATAATGAGAAACTTTTTGTTTGAAGACAAAGGCCTGGGAGGCAGTACTTCATATCCTCCAGTATTTCACAGATGAAAGCCAGGACACATGTGGTCAAGCAACATCATCGTATTTGTCATGCCCTACTTCCAGGACCCTGGGATGGATTCTGAGGAGTTTATCAGACAAGGGAAAATGGAAGTATAATCCAATGGCAATCTGAATGCAATCATGAGGTTTAACGTTATTGCGTGATAACCCACTACACGCAAATTCAAGCAATGGGAAGTCAGTCTGAACGCAATCATGGGGTTTCACATTATTGCGTGATAGTCTACCACTCGCAGATTCGGGCAATGACATGCTATTTTCAGGCAATGGGAAGCCAGTTTGAACGCAATCTGCATTCACATAAATTCGTTGAACTAGCGACTTTAAGTGAATGCGTTTTGGCCCCACTTTCTTTTCATTCGAAATTAAGAGAAATTCCTTATGTGTGATAAACTCCTGAGTCTGAGAATGGAGGCTGAATGTAGGCTTTAGAGGCCAAAGGACATGCCAGGTCTGCTGTCACAAGAGGAAATGCTTCAGCAGCCACAGGAGGAGAGCCTTCAACAACCGCAGCAGCAGAGTTCCCAGCAACCACAACCGTCAGAGAAAGAGCCAGACTTACCAATACATGGCCCTGTGGAGAGACTTCAGGACAGAGAAAAACATGCTGCAACTAGGGAACGCCTGTGAGACTCTAGCGGACTACAAATAACCCAAACCTCCCCTGAAAAGTGTGGCTGACAACCAACCTTTTCCTTGGGAGAAAGCTGCACTGATGCTATGTTCCATTGCCTGTTTACCTTGAACTCTGCCTAGACTTCTGACTGAATCATGAATGGCCTGGCTGGACTGGATTACCTCTGTTTCTCAGTTGACATTTTGGTGTACATGCATTCTCTCCTCAAAATCTCTGGGATATTGAGCATTCTCAGGATGCTGAGCCTTACTGCTGGAAGTCCAATTTGCTTCCTAAGGGCAAAACAGGACAGTATGGCAAGATAGCAAAAGTTAATATGGAAGAACAGACAAGCTTCAAGAGACTGCAGTTGTTTGCTTTACCCAGTTTCCTGGGAAAGGCAAGATTCCTCTCCTCCTCCTCCTCCTGTATGCGTGTTGGGTTGTGGAACTCCAATCCTTCCTCTCAACTCCTGTGAGTTTGTGCAGTCGTTAAGAGGGAAGATCTATAGATGTGTACTTACAGAGATACACAACTAGACTTCCATGAGAGCAGGAACCCTGATAACACAAGTTTCAAATGAACTACATATAACTATATATGTATGTCTTTCTTACATGATTCCTTACTTGGAATCAAGGCAACAGGGTGTCTCCTTCGTAAGTTAGGCCAAATGTTTATATAAACAGGGGGCCTGCGTTTTTAGTATATACCACAGAAAAACAAAATAGTCTGCATAGACATTCAAATTCTAATGAGTGCTCTTGTACAAGTAAACTCAGGGCTTAACCACACAAGCCCTGTTCTTGCAGCAATCATGTCAGTAAAAAAAGAAAACTGAAAACATATTGCATTCAAAGCCCAATATCACACATCTTTGGAATTGTGGGACTGGGGTTGCTGCTGCCATCACACCCTCTTCCCTGCCTTATGCGCTCTCTATAGTGCATGCCTTTGGTATTTTTTATTTTTATTTTATTTATTTTTCTGTTAATTCACATAATTCTGGAGCTCTGCAGCAATGATGTAAGTAAAAAAGTAAAAAGAAAGCAAAAGAAATGGGGGATGAGGAAATCAGGCTGCTTGGGAACAGTGAGGGGAAGGGGGGCAGGGGGAGAGGAGAGGACACTGACACCATGTGATCATTAATAATGTGACTGTCCTGGAGCAACATTTTATACCTGGGGACTTGCACTACTGAGAGCTCATTGACAGGTTTCCTGCATCAATTGAAAGTGATGCCCTAATTGTGGTTGGAGGATGTACCAACTACTGGCCACAGGCATCATGATGTGAGAAGTATCACCAAAGCCACTTTTTTTTCCAGGTGTAATCATGGTTTAAAAGTATGTTGAGAGATTTTGTAGCACCTTTGAAACTAACTGAAATAAAGACGTTGGCAGCATGAGCTTTCGTAGTCTTCAGTCTACTTCCTCAGATGCATGAAGTCTATGAAAGCTCATGCTGCCAACTTCTTTATTTCAGTTAGTCTCAAAGGTGCTACAAGATCTCTCTACATATTGATTCTACAGACTAACACAGCCATATCTTTTAATTCTACCACCATGGTTTAAAATTTATGTGTAGCAATCTTCTCAAAATGATTTCATAAAGACTTGGTTGGAATCTTGGCAGGACCCCCAAAGAACCTCTTAACTTGTTCCCAGAGCCCAATAACTTATAATAACATATATTATTATTATTATTATTATTATTATTATTATTATTATTATTATTATTATTATTATTTATGCCTCTTAAAGAGTGTCCCCCCACCCAACCTTAAATCTGCATGGCAAACTTATTTTAAAACTGGGATATCTTTTGGGAGACATGGATCAAAGGAAAAGGGAGCCACAGGTGTGCACAGGCCTTCGAATGTGACTTGGATTCTAGCCCTTGAAAACTGAACCCTTCCAACTATTTCAATTAAGCAGTGTTGTTAAAATGTTTTAATGTATGACTTCACCCTTCGTTTTACAGCATTCCTGGAAAACTGTTACAAATACAATAAATGCTCATTTAATCTTGAACACTCTACTAGTTGTCATTTGTGAGACAGTGTAATAAAATGATCACAGGTACTAAATGGCCTATTTTATATAGAATACAATATCCTTTGCTATAGCTGTAAGGCATGCTTTAAGTTAGGATTTACCTCAGGATTTAAAGTTAAGATGCTTAAAAGGAGCTGTTCATATTTCATTTGACGTATGACTTCCAGTAGAAGTTAATCAATCTCTTAAGTGTTCTAGTTTTTCAACTTTTGTAACTTACTTTGCAAAGTGGTATTCTATGATGGCTTGCACTAATTTTGAAAAGTTTATGTTCAAAACTGGCTACTTCTTATCAACTAATGTGAACCTTCCAATTCCAACTAGTTCCCTAGGACTGTATAGGAATGCCTTTAAGCTCAGTGGTTTTCAAACATTTTACTCATGTTGACCCCTCCTTTACATCTACATGTGAATGTTACCCCACTGCTTGATATAGTATATGAATCAAAATAATTTTTTTTGTTTAGCATACCTATTTTTGGTTGGACATTCATATATATTCATATTTTAACATTTTAAAGGAAATAACATTGTTCAAATTAAAAGTTTTATTTAAATAAATTCAATACACACATGTAAATTTTACACATACTTTCTCTCACACAGCCACATTTACACTAACGTTCACAAATATGTACACACTCAATCGTGCTGTCATTCTTTCTTTCACTCACACATGTACTCATTTACACTCTCACACACCGACACACAGAATAATTCATTCTCTTGTCTATATGTGAGTATACACAAGTGCATATGCAAGTATGTAAAAAAGAGATGGAGTGTCTGACTGTGTGTGTGAGAGAGAGACAGAATTTGTTTGTGAGACTGTGTGTGAATGAACATATCTGAGAAAGAAAGCATCAGAAAAAGAGAATTACTGAGTGCATGTGAGTGAGAATTTGTGTGCAAGAGAAAGCCACTCACACACCAAGGGAGGTACCAAGAGTGTGTGAGAGAACAAATGCATGTGTGACTGTGAGAGAGAGAGAAAGAGTGTCACAGTGTGCATGAAAGAGAGAGAATTAGCATGTGTGAGAGTTTGAGAATGTGCGTAAATCAGTGTCTGTGAGGGAGGGAGAAATCCCAGGACTTGAGAGCATGTGTGTGTTCAAATTTACTGGCTAAGAAAATGTGAAGGAGAAAGCAAGCAAGAAAACATGTGTGTGTGTGTGTGTGTGTGCGTGCGCGCGTGAGACAGAGGCTTGTGTGTCTCACAAAGAAAGAGATAAAGAAATCCTATATAGCACCTTTTGAAATTCCTGTCATTATCATTATTATTATGCTTTATTTATATAGCACTGTAGATTTCTCTCCGAGAAATGGGTCAGAGAATTAGTGTGAACAAATCCCTGTGAAAGTGTGTGAAAGGAAAAGAGTGAGAGAAATAGTGTAACTCAGTGTGAGAGAGAATGAGTATACATGTGAGAATGCTTGGGGAGCAGAGAAACAAGGCCTCTTAGAAGCTGGTTCTACTGGGTCTCCAAATCTTCCACCACTCCTGATGCTTCCAATGGCTGCCCAAAGGCCTCTTTGTTTGTCCCTCCTCTCCCTGGGCTCAGCCCAGCTTCCGTCTCACCTGCCTTAGCAGATCAGAAGAACAGCATGTCATGCACCTTCACCTGTGAGTGTGTGGCCAGAAGATTGGAGGTGGCAGCATAGGGCAGCAGGAAGCCCAGGTACATGCTCTGTTCTAATGGCTTACGCTGGCATAACTCCTCATCTGGCAGCTGATCTAATGTGATATTCATCCAGCAGAAGAATCACTGAGGCCATTTCTTCTCTGCCTCCATGGCGATCCAGCTAGACCAAGGTGGTAGCAGCAGCCTCGAACAAGAGGTGCCACCAGCCCCCTCCACTGCCAGTGGTCATTGCAGATGATGGCTCTCTTTCGGCTGTTGTGGGCCTAGGCCACACTGGACTACACGGGTACATTGGTTGAAGCCTCAGTAGCATCTTGTCCAGAGAACTGGGACAGTAATGGGATAGGTGAGGGAAGAACAAGGAGTGGCTTGGGATGGGCCCACCAAAGGCCATGATCCAGCTAGCTTTCCCACTGTCCTACTCCTCACTCCAAGAACCATTGTAGAACCCTTGCTCTCCCCCTCCAGGACAGAAAAAGGAGGAGGAGGAGGAGGAATGAGGGCCTCCAAGTTTCTTGCCCCCCTTTAACAACTCTCATACCTCTCCCCTGAGGGTTTTGCCCCCCAGTCTGAGAATCACTGCATTAGTTTCTGCATTTACTTTGTGCAGTTGTGACTGAGTGACAGTTACCACTTGGTGCATTATATTTACATCCGTTCATCAAACTGCCTCCCAGTTGCAAGCCTTCAAAAGTTCTCCCTGCAGTACAGATGATTATGGTAATTTGAAAACGAAACACAGAGTAGGAAAAAAAGGGCATGATAAATGCACATTGCCTTAGTCTTTATGGCCCTAGTAAATTTCATACCCTAGGCTAGATTGAATTCACTTTGAGTTGCTCATGCAACAATCATTTTGGAAACGAGTCAATCAACAGGCTTTTCTTGCTCATTATTACTTTGCCTAAAAATGGCAGGAATCTGTTTTTATTCCTTGACCAATTTACTTCCAAGTAATATGGCTGCCTTTACCTAGCACTGAAGCTGTTATTTCTGTTCAGTTTATAACAGTTGCAAAAGTAAAAGATTACCCTCTAACACCAAAAACATCTACTTTTGTAGCTGAATATTTCATTTTCTCTGAGATGCTTGGCTAATAAAATTTTTGAAAGGAATTTTCTTTCCACAGTAAGTGAATGTTAGAAAGTAGTGGGGGGGGGGTAAGGGAGGGGGAAGCAGGCACATTTTAAAAACTATTGCTGACAACCTTGATCCATGACTGAATTCATCCAAAGAATTTGGATTTAGAATGATTTAATTCCAGCAAAGTCCATGACTTCAAATTGGTTTGGATGGATGACAGTTCTTCAGTTCTACAGGAACTGTAGGTTGGTCCTTGAGACATTAGATTATTTTATATTGCCATCCTAAAGACAGTTATGTTCAGTCTCCCAGGACATTAGCAAAGACAATATTTATACACTTGGCCCTCCTCTTTCTACACTGGCCAGCAAAGGAAAGAAATAAAGATTACCTATAAATAGTTTGTGTTTGCAAACAATTCTGTGAGAATGCTGTGTATCAGCTTTCCAATATAGTATATTTCTGGAGTTTATGTGCATTTTCCCTCTTAGCATTTTCAAGTAAACAACTTTTGGAAGAAAAATCTTAAATCTTAAACTTAAAATCTGAAAACTGTTATGGGTTAGGGACAGAAGAAGACTAACTGTTTTTGAAAACATTGGTCCAACTATGAGACCTCATAGCTTGTACGAATATCTTCCCCATTCACTTTGCCACAATTATTGTTCCCAGGAGTAGGCAACAGCTGGCTAATGAGGCTGAAGTTGCTCTTCTGAACTACAGCTCCAGTGGCCATCCAGATTGGAGGTTTCTGGGAATTACAGGCCAAAGAAGTAATTATAAACAAAGAGGTAACTTTTCCTTGCTCTGCCTATGGTGGGGTTTTGTAGAGCCCACCACTGGTGTAGTGATTCTCTGTTCAGCCTTCAAGCTTCCCGGAGTCTCTGATGAGTGATTAGAGGATTTTGAAACATTTTAAAAATTTCATATACCTTGCACTGAACTAAGCTGTGGTCATGGGTTGGAAAACTATTGCATGGGACTAGCAGTTCATAGTCAAGAAAACTGTTATGCTTTCTTGCGGGACATACAAATAATTCAGTTCTGTCTTGCATGTCTGATGGGAAAATGTCCAGATTGGTTAAGAATTACATGTGAACCCACTCACCATTGAAATACAGTGTGTTCAGGCTCCTTCCAAATCAGAATGTGGGTTGAAAATGGGACCCCCACCCTATATTAAGTTTTCCTTCTACTATATGTCTAATCTGAGTAGCCCTTGGTATATGATGAAACCTCACACCCCTTACCACATATCTGATGGTGTGAAGAAGGGAATCATAACATATTTTAATTAATACAGATTACCAAGCAAAACCACAAATCCACTTCTAAAAATCTGTCATGCAGTAGCAGAAACCATGATTAAAGTGAGAGGAGTTCATGAGGTGGCTGCTTTTCACATCAGCATTGCCTAAATGTTTGAAGAGATAATATTAGAAGCAGAGGCAACATTATCCCATTACTCCAGAGCTTCAGATATTATGTGAATAGGGGAGAAAAAAAGCTCAGCTGGAGCCACTGCCATTCTTTGTCAGAACAAACTGAAAGAGCATTTTGTAGGAGGGGGTAGAGTAAGGAAGTAGAATTTTGGCTTAGACCACATCCCTGCTTTACTGAATATATAGGAAACAGGACTATGAACCAGGTTATGAATGTATAACTCTAGGACACACATTTGTAACTGTGGTCATGAATTCAAGTCAGTCAGAATATTTTCATACACAACCTCATTTCATGCAGTATCCTAATCTGTGTATGTCCAGGAAAATGAGGTATAGAGCAGATAGTGCAATAGGCTACTACAGTACTTCAGGTTATAAGTGGGGGATTATGTTGTTGAATGCTATGTAACAAATCAAGACAGCTCTCCCTAAAAATAGTACAGTGGGTTCTTGGTATATGCTGGGGTTTGGTTCCAAGCCCCTCCCCTGTGGATATCAAAGTCCGTGGATGCTCGAGTCCCATTAAAGACAATGGCATAGTAAAATGGTGTCCCTTATCTAAAATGTCAACACCAAGGCCTGCGTTTTGGAATTGATACATTTTAAAAAATATTTTCAAACAATACATGCTTGAAACGGTGGATACAGAGGGTTGATTGTATTGCATACAGTTGGCTATTGCCATAACCATGTCAGAATATCACTGCACCCATTTGCTATGTTTATTTCCAGGGGCAAGCAGGAGATTTTATTTGTGTGGTATTTTCCAGTGAGTATTCAAAATAGTTTCCCTAACTGCACTCTGAAAACCAAGCCATTCACTACCTCAGGATTTTATTAATCTATTTTTCTGCGTGGTTAGATTTACAATATTCTAGATTAAGAGGACAGTGTAGACATGTCCTAAGACTAGGAAGCTCAGTTATGAAGGGAAAACCAGATCCTCAAGTGTAAAGATAAATACCAAAGTGTTAGGCCTGGAATTTATGGCTTTAGCAAAAAGTATGGTTCAGACTGAATTTTGCATTATAGACTTATAGACCTTGCTTAACTTATTAGAGAATGGGTCAAGGAAAGCTCTCCTTGCATCTGGATGGTGTAGGAAGGAAGGTGGAAGAATGGCATCTAAATGCCAAAAGATAAGACATTCCAGCTCATCTCAGAATCTCAGTAATCGGCATGGGAATGCCCCACACCCCATTGCTTGGCCCAAACTCTGTAGGTGACATGACATGATGTTATAATAAAAGCTTTAGGATGATTATATATAAGATGCTGTTAAACAAAACCTTTTGCTTCACAGCTACTTGCATCTCTGTGTGGCCAAGTGCATGTATGCTTAAATTTCTGTTTCTCTTACATGCCTGTTTCAATCTAGAGTGTGTATGTATGCCTTGAGAATATATATGTATGTCCTGCCTTTCATTTTACTTGTTTGAATAAAGCAGACTTTCACGAGACCAAGACTGCGTGGTCATTTTGCCTGCCTCATACTCCAAACCAGCCGAGCAGTGCACCTAAGCCAGGGTTTTGTGCTGCAAGTGCTAAACAAAGTCAGAATAATTCAGGCAATAGTACGTCTGATTTTTATATATAGTTGTGAAAGCTGGACTCTGAAGAAAGCTGACAGGAAGAAAATCAACTCATTTGAAATGTGGTGCTACAGAAGAGTTATATGGATACCATGTTCTGTTAAAAAGACAAATGAATGTGTGTCACATCAAATCAAGCCCGAACTTTCACTAGAACCAAAGACAACTAAACTGAAGCTGTCATACTTCAGACATTATTTGAGACAATGTGAGTCACTGGAAAAGATTATAATGCTTGGTAAAGTGGAAAGCAGTTGTAAACAAGGACTATACTATAGGATTGTACTACAGGATTAATTCCATCCTTAAAGCCATGGCACTGAGTTTGCAAGACCTGAGCAGGGCAACTGATGATCAAGGCTCTTGGAGGCCTATCATTCATAGAGTTATAAGTTGAAGTCAATTTGATGACAAATAGCAACAAAGCAGAAGTATTCATTCAGCAAGAGCCAGTTTATTTATTTATTTTATTTCTATCCCGCCTTTCTCTCTGAAAGGGACCCAAGGCGGCTCACAAATAAAAATTCTAAAAACAATACAAAATTGCAAACATCAAAACCACACTAAAACCATGATATCCACCCTATAGACTGGTGCCTCGGGTTACGAAATTAATTCGTTCCGCCGCGGCGTTCGTAACCCGATGCATTTCGCAAGCCGAAAAAGGCTTTTCCAAAGCGCGGCTAGCGGTCGCGTTTGAATTTTGCGCCGAAAAAAATTTCGTAACCCGAAAAAACCTTCGTATCCCGGAACAGTTTTTCTCAATGGAGCTTTTTCGTATCTCGGAAATTTCGTAACGCGGCGCATTCGTATCCCGGGGTACCAGTGTATAACAAACACCCAAGCCACCCCAAGATTATAATAATAATAATAATATGTTTTATTTATATACCGCTATTCCAAAGATCCTAGCGGTGAACAGCAAGTAAGCTAATTAGCAAGTAAGCTAATTTGCCCCCAACAGTCTGGGTACTCATTTTAGCGACCTCGGAAGGATGCAAGCCTGAGTCGAGCTTGGGCCCTTTTGCTGGTCTTGAACTCGCAACCTTGTGGTTTTGAGTGTATGGCTGCAGTACAGGCATTTAACCACTGCGCCACCAGGGCTCCTTAATTATACATTAAAAGCTTGCTTGAATAAAGCTATTTTACTTACCAACATTTTTGTTTTGTTTTCCTTTATTCCACAATAAAAATATTTGGCACCTTCACAGTGTTGTGTATCTTTTGTACATCAAGTGTTAACTATGGCAATCCAGCATCACAACAGTATGTTAAAATCAAAAGGGTGTGAGCACTTTTGCAAAGTGTTGCATTTGGCCATATTATTAACTGGTTTTGAGGCAGAAAACAGGGGCAAGGGACCAAACTCACTTCCAAATTTTAGTTTCTGGGACAGTGCAGTGCTAGCTGAAACTACATGCTATGTTGTATCCAAGGTAGGTAATTTAGACACGTGTGTTGTAACTTATAAGAAAATGTGAGCCCCCATCCCAAATCCGAACAAATGTGAATGGGTAAGGGAGGATTAAACCTTTCCCTCATACTTGCCTTCCAATGTGAATTCATCCCTTTTCCATGTGGGAAATAAAAAGAAACATCTTCCATTTGTACCATTAGAGGTCTTACACTATTCAGTAACTGTGAGGGGTGATTAGAATGGGGAAGATGTGGGGCAAATCTGTAATGTACCCTGCTGATGTAAGTAGGGTTGCTGTGCTTTCTCATCTGTGAGGTTTTCCCCAATTTTTAGACATGCCACCTGTTGCCCATCTGCCAGGTGTTCATAATATCAATATCAATAATACCCATGACATGCATGGTTGACGATCAGGAAGTGGCTATCAACACATTTATATTTTATCTAAATACCAAATGAAAGTATTGCTTTAACCTAGAACCTTATCACACTAGCTCCAAAACAGGATTTAAATGAGAAAAACCCCACAAATGCAGGTTTATCACACAATGTTTCTGCAAACCTGAAATAATGCGAAAATAAAGCAAACATAAAGGGGTGAAAAACAACACCTTTTTACTTTTAGAACTTCACGAAAGTAAAAAGGTGTAATTTTTCTTCCTTTTATGTTCGCTTTATTTTTGCATTATTTCAGATTTGCATAAATGTTGTGTGATAAACTTCCTGCATTTGCGGGTTTGGTTTTTTTACTTTAAATCCAGTTTCTTAGAGGGATTCCTTTAATGTGATAAGGTCCCTAGTCATGTATTTCTCTTTAAAATTAACATATTATCCACATTCTTAAGTTGCATGATGGCCACATTTCTGCCTTTATTAAAGACCCACACTACAAAATATGAGACCTTGGGGCATCTTGTTCAGTCTATATAAAAGGAAACACTTTTCAACCATCAAATAGGTGATAACCCTGATAATAGGGGACACCTGCCAGCCCTACAAAGGACAAGCTTCCTGGCCCTCAAATAATGGGCATCCCTTATAAGGAAGGACACACGACAATCCTAACCGTCATCTGGCCTGCATTCCAGGCTTTCATTTAAAAAGCAAGCCTCTAGTCTTTGTAAAAGTGGAGTTGTGGGTCAAAATGTACAGCTACTCTTCTGTCCAACTGCTGTGCAAGAAAAAGTCTGACCTTGCCTTTTAGGTGCATTTAGTCACTGAGTGAAGTCTCAGACCTTATTGACACTGGTGTCTCATTCTCTCTCACTTTCAATTTCCAATTCCCTGAGTCAATGTTACTACCCTGAAGAAAGTCTACCTTTAAGAGCAAAGGCTAGCTGAAGTCTGTTTTGCAAAGCTCCATGAAAAGCTTGCACACAAAGCAGTACAATCATTAGACTGAAAGAGGAGGGGTGCATAAAAGCACAGTAACAACTGCAATGCAGTGATTACTATTTATGATGGTTGTTGTTGTTATTAATATCCAGCTTCCCCCCCCCCCCCAAAATTGGGACTCAAAATGGCTTACAATTTAAAAGAACAAATGCAATTAATAACAAACAAAGTGAGCATTAAAATAGACTTAGGGTCAAAACAGATGGTCTGTTTTGGTCAGCCTGGGATTGGCTTGGGGGTGTGGTGTTTAGATGCCACTTGTTCCAGAGCTGGCTCTTCTGAGGAAAAAGCCGGCTCTTCAGGAGAAGGAGCGGCTTTTTTCCACCCCAAAAAGGAGTGGATCTTGTCAGCTCCTTTTTGAGGCAGAATCTGGCTGGATTAGAGTAAGGTATCTGTTTGCCCCAGCCCCAATCTAGCCTAAAAGGGGTGGCTCTAAACCATCCCTTTTCACCCATCTGTTTTGCCCCTTAAACTATTACAGTATTAAAACAAATCACACATGAAAAGAATACAATTCAGTTTAAAAAAGGGCACTTAAAAACAGCACTTAAAAAGTTCAGCACCCCCTAGCCCATTCTTTAAAACTTCAGTTTTAAAAGCTGGTCTGTCTAAAAATGTCTTAGGCTGCTGACAGAAAGACAAGGAGGGGCCTATTCTGGCCTCCCTGGGAAGGGAGTTCCAGTAGTCTAGGGGCAACCATGCTTGTGATGGTGGTGAGACTGAGTGTAAGAAACAAGGGTGGTATGGTAAAGGTGCAAAGAAAGTGAGTGAGGTGCAGTTGAAGAATAAAGGAGGAAGCCATTGGGCCCGAACAGACAGGCCAAACTAAAGCTGTTTTGGGTCACTTTGGAGGTATGCTGTTTAAAGATGGATTTTCTTTGTCCATTTGCTCCTTTTCTTTATCCATCCACTAGAGTGCTACTCACAGCATTATGGTAAATACTCCATATATATATTCTGTAAAGCAAGTCAAGCTGAATTTAGGAACCACCAGCAAGTCACTGGATTGCCCATTTTGCACTGGGTGTATGGTTAAGACCTCTACTCAAACACACTCTGCAGTTTAGCTGTCAAGGCACTATCACTCTCATGAAAGGTGAGATGATTTAGAGGCCGGGGGAAGCTTAATTTTTCTTGATCACCACGTGCAACCTGGAATTTTAATGGCAGGCATAATTAATTCTTCTGATGTTAATCATCAGGGCTGGACTCCACAATTATCAGGCTTGTGCAGCTGGGGCATGGTGCAGACATGAAAAATTAGGAAAATGAATCCGTAATTGGGTGGCAGATTTAATCTGCATCATGAAAACAAAGTTAAAAAGAAGGGAGACTGGGAGAATTTCAGCCGAAGCTTTTGTGCCAATAAGTGCTGACAGAACTGAAAAATGTTGCCGATGTCCAAAGTGATTGGTAATTACCAAGCCATTGAATTTTTTATTGTCAATTTATCATTGCACCAGAGGTTAAATTTAACATCTTCTTCTAAAGCCATCACTCTAGTAGGAAGGCAAGCTTTGTAGCACGTGATCCCAGGAGTCAGTGAAAGGTTAATCAGGTATTCCTTGAGCTGGCATGATCTTCAAAATAATCCTTCCTTTTTGCATGTGAGTGTATGTATGCAGGGGGGGATTGATGGGTGGGAAGGAGATTATTTTCACATTCACATCACCTAGATATTTCAGCAAAATATTTGATTAAACTCCTCAGCAGCATCTCTACTATTTTCTGTGCTGTTTACTTATATGGCTCTCTTATAACCTGCCAGTATATGGTTTGTCCTCCTCTCTCTCCCCCCTCTCTCTTCCCTCTTGTGAACACATATACTGCAGATATCAAATAAATGTTCAAAATATGTATTGTGATGTTACCAATCTCAATACACTTCATAGTGCAATAGCAAAACCAGGCATTTGCATGTGTGTGTATGCATTAAATCACATCTTTACCTTCTAATACAATCTCAGGAGCCTTGTATTTCCTCCCATCTCAGAAGCCGCTGTTTCTTGACTGAAATCTTTACATCCATTTGTCTCTTTGTTTTCCAAATGAGTCATAGCTGCACGAAGCTGTTGCAAACTGAGAAAATCAGATTTTTTAAGAACAGAAAGCTGTTTTCCAGTTTTAAGAATTTAGGTACATTTGCTTTGCTGAGGCCTGAAAAAGATTACACCTCTTAAAGAAAAAAGAATATATAAAACAGTGTAGAATGTATTTGTATAGTGAAATCTGTGCTGTTAGTCAAAACATTCTGGGCACAATGGTTTCAATCGAAGACAATTTAAGAGTGTATTTCAAGGCTCCAGTAGCATGTAATGAAATGCTTATCTCTGGTTGTATTGTGCAAAAAAGTGTAAACTTACCATTTGGATGTTGATCAGATTTCCCATATGCGGTTCTGATATCAGGAATCGGTCCTGGTTTTTATAAATCAATATAATTTCAGTTGCCTCCCTGCCTCCAGCTACAAATATGAATTCCTCTGCACACTCTGTTTCAGTGTGACTGCTTTTTCCATATACTGTAATCTAAAATTATTCCTTTCTTCACCTCAGACCTTTTATTCCTCTGTCTTGTATTTATTCTTGGACACCGAATATATGCCCATGTATTTTTTCCCTCTCCCTTTCTATCTGTCTACCCATGGAGCACAATTCAAACAACAACATCCTCATCATCATCATCATCATCAACAACAACAACAACAAAAGAAATGGTATACATTTCCAATAAATTAAATATGGAAATGACCTTTAGGGGAAAGTTGGGCAAGGAATCAATGGGCGCATTAATTACGGCAATTCATTACCTGAATAAATGGAGGAATGAGAGGGTACAAAAAAAAAGGGGGGGGGGTTGAAGATGTATGCAAGAGAGACAAAGGTTTGGGGTTGTGTTTATCGGCAGAATCCCCCCCCCCAAACTTGCCTCCTCTGGGGAGGTCCTGGCTGGGATCAATCCTCCCACCGACCTAGCGGGCAGGCAATGAATGATGTTGTGCTCTGAGTGCGAAAGCTCCCCTGCCCACGTCACCCTCGCTGCTGAGGCTCTGGATCCTGGCTTGGCCTCAGCTGATCCCAAAGGCAAGGAGCAGGGCTCTGGAGGCAGAGGAGGAAGAAGGAGACAGAGGGAGCCAGGGAGCCTGAAAAGCCATCCAAAGAACAAACAAAAGGACCCCAACACACACACACACCACACACACACACACACACAGAGACAAACACTGACATACACACATGCATACACAGCACCACACACACACACAGATATACATACACATCACACACTGTATACACACCCACCATATGTGCACACACATCCACCCATCCCCACACACCATACATGCACACACACATAGACACTCACCCACCCCACATATACACAAACACATACACAAACATATATGCACAAACACCACGCTTGCGCACACACAGACACCATACACACACACCACCATATATACATACACACACACGCACACACATATATACACACACATATGTATACATATACACATCACACACACATACCATATAAACACCCACCATACATACATGCACGTAATACACCCACCACATGTAGACACACACATGCACACACAGCACCATACATATGTACACACACACAAAGACACCCACCCAGCCCACCATATATACACAAACACAAATAGACACACACACATATATGTATAAACACAAACACCACAGAGAGAGAGAGAGAGAGAGAGAGACATATATACACATATACATACACACACATATATGAAAGCCAGCTCTGGAGATCAAGGATCAAATCCTTTCTTGGCCTTGGAAACCTACTTGGTGACCTCGAGCGCATCACACAATGTCAGCCCCAGAAAACCCCATGATAGGATCGCTTTAGGGTCACCATAAGTCAGAAAGAATTTGAAGGCAAATGACACCATGTCTGTGCGTGTTTGTGTACATACACACACACACACTACCCAGTTCTATGGGCAGGAAGAAGCAGTGATTTATTGAAAAGACATCCTTCTCATCCCTTGAATTAGTATAACCTGCCCCCCTTCCAGCATTACAAGCATGTAATTCTCCTCCCTCTGCGTTTGGCTTCTTTCTTTTATCGCCTGGTGATCAATGGTCCTCAGAAACGCCCCCCCCCCCAAAAAAACCTGAGGGCGAGTTTTTGCCTCGAATTGTGTAGGATTTATTTATTTTTTAATATATTTTTTATTTTTGCCTGAGAGCCAGGGCTGAGGGCAGGGGTGCCAGGGAACCCACATGAGAGCCTGAGGAAAAAAATCTCCAGCTCTATTAATTGGATGCTATCCAAAATGGCGAGTAATTAAGAATCAATTTGGGGCCATTAGGAAGCCAGGCAAGCTAGCCAGGGTTGCATATTTCAGAGGAGTTGGTTTTTAATGAGAGGAGAAGGAGGAAGAGGAGGGCCTGGGAAGGGAGGGGGGAAGGAAGGAAAAGAGAAAAAGGAGGGAAAACCAGGGCCGCCAGAGAGAGATTAAAGACAGGGCAGGGACTGTCTGGGGCTTCAACCAAAGCAACTAATGGGACACGGAAAGATGCTGAACTTGGAGTCTGCCCTAATTGATCCACTTACTGTTCCTGAGGAAACTTTAAAAAAAACAACAACCAAGAGTGGAGGTGTTTAGTAGGCATTAGTGGCTCCACAGCTATTTATAAACAACAGAAATGGGCACAGCCCCCTCAGCCCTCCCTTCTTGATGCTCTTCCCAGTGGAAACCCATGTTCTCTCTTTCCAGACATGTTCACCTTACAACTGTCAGGCCATTTTCTCTTCTCTGGGCCCTGCCAGTCCCGCAACATCTGCTTCTTTATACGGTGCTGCTCGGCAGATGGCATTTTTTAAAAAACCCACCCGCGCTCCCTTCCCCATTTATTCATGGGAGCTAGAAGCAGGAGGAGGAGTGGGAATTGGTTTGCCCACTCCGATTCATAATTGAGCCTTCATTTCTAGACTTTTCCTAGCTAAGCTTTCTTCCCCACCTCCCATGCTTCCCTTTCCCCTGCCGAGGGAAGGCTGGAGAGAAAAAAGGAGAAATGTAGCGCCAAACGCCTGCCCAGGTTTCAAGGTTACAGGCTGGAGATGTGCAGAGTAGTATTGGAAGAGTCCAATATTTACTATCGGAGTGCTAATGTAATAAATCAGATTTGGACGTTCCCTCAATATTATTTCGGCTTCATACTTCAGTCTCCCAGTGGACATATATCCTGAGGGGGGGGGATGGGCTCAGTTTCTTAGTGCAAAGCAACATAGGCAGAAATGCATTGCTAGAATGGCTGTTTGTGTATGTGTGCGTGTTTTTAAAAAGGACGACACAAAAAGACAACTCCTTGGAGAATTTTGTACATTTCTAGACTGTGAATAGAAAAGTAGATTCTTCCATAGAATCCTTATGAGAGCAAGCTGAGCCTTGATAAGGCTAAAGGTTAAGGTCTTTCTTTCTTTCTTTCTTTCTTTCTTTCTTTCTTTCTTTCTTTCTTTCTTTTTGAAACAGTTCTAGAAAAAAAGAAACTGCAAATGCTTAACAAAAAGACAACATGGATGGGAGCACCAGTGAAGATAGGACCTCAGCAGCTAGGAGATGGTTTATTATGAAGCAGGGCTACTAGACTCCAAAACAACATGAGCTTGGAAACAAATAGTTACAAATAACATACTAGTGGTTTGTACAGTAATTACAACTTGGAACAAGCAGAGGCCCGGAACAGACAAGTCGAATACGCTGTCCTGGCACCAATATTAGGGTTAGGGACCGTGCACCAACCGCACAGTCCCTAACCCTAGCCCACCGTGGTGTTCCATCCATACATGACAATGTTCCATCCATAAGGGTGCTGCCATTTTGACGTAAGCAATGCGCAGCGTTTGCACGTCGCCGCATGTCGCTTACGTCACGAGTGCACCAGTGGCGCACTCACGTTACTCCGGTGCTGCAAAAAGAACCAGGAAACACCAGGTTCTTTTTACTCCAGAGGGATGGTGCACGGTTTGGGGGCTGCGCTGTCCCTCCTGAGTTTAAACGGGCAAATGCAGACCATACTGCCTCATAGCAATGTTACATTACAATTGTAAGTAAATGTGGGGCCGCATCACTCTTTTTGAGATATAATAGTAACTTTTTAGTAACTTTTACAGTTAAAGGATTCAGGTCTCACTAAATGGAGGCAACCTACTTCAGGCGTGGGCTTTTGCTGTGTTTTGTGTTGCTGCCTTCTGCTGTGTCATAGGTGTTGAGGCAACAATGTGGTAATTAAGAGGAGAGTGTGTTTGTAGCACAGGTCAGATTATAACCTTCAGCTTTCTTTAAAGGATCAATTTAATTAATTTTGAGAAATGGGGTGGGGGAAGATATATATATATATGCGCATAATGTCAACTAACTACACTCGTCCCTCCACATTCACTGAGGTTAGGGGTGAAGAAAGCAGCTTTGACTTGTAGATATGTTTATTCATGGATTTTATTAATATATTCTTTCTAGGAATATCTAGGTCCTTCAGCACATCTGTACGGTTAACTTTAACCAAAAGAGATTCCTAGAGAGCATAGAGTTGGCCTGGAGGACCTAGAGATTGTTAGAGAGGGGTTCTCTCAGGTAAAAACACAGTGGTTTTGTTATTTGCAGTTTTTCCACATTCATGGGGGTCCCTATGCCCCTAACCCTAGCAAATGTGGAGGGGTGAGTGTATATGACTTGAATGAAGGAACAGAAGGAATGCTCTTCCGATTTGCAGATGACATAAAGGAAGACAGAATCAGGATTCAAGATGATTTTAGCAGACTGGAGAACTGAGTTAATGCTAATAAAATGAATTTCAACAGAGATAAAACCTAAAATACTACATTAGGTAGGAAAAATAAGATGTGCAAATCAGATGGAAAATATGTGAGGCAGAACACCTGGCTTGAAAACAGTATATCTGAAAAGGATCTAGGGGTCTTAGCAGAAAACAAAGTAAATATGAGTCAGCAGTGTGATGTTGTGACAAAAAAGTTCAGTGCGGTTATAATCTGCATCAACAGAACTAGAGCATCAGGAACAAGGGAAGTACATGGACCTCCATGTCCACAGATTCTTCATCCATAGAGTGAACCATCCATGACATGAAAATATTTTTTTTTTAGAAAATCCAAAAGGCAAATCTTGATTTTGCTATTTTATATAAGGGACAGCATTTCACAATGCATTGTATATAATAAGACTTGGACATCCTTGGAATTTGGTTTCCATGGGGGTGGGGTGGTGGTGTTCCTGTAACCAAACCCCAGTGGATACCAAGGTCCCACTGTAGTAGAACCACTCCATTCTGTTTCGATCTCACTTGGGCAGTAGAGTTTTAAAAGGATATGTATAAGGTGCAATGCATGCAGTGACCAAGATGTTGAAGGGTTTGGAAACCACAGTCTATGAGGAATGGCTGAGGGACTTTGGAAAAGGAAAGATTGATATGATAGCCATTAAATATTTGGAGAAATATCATGTGGAAGGTAGAGCATTCTTGTTTTCTGTTATTTCAAAGGTTAGGATCCAGACCAATGGGATCAAGAAAAGAAATTCAACTGAAAATTAGGAGCAACAACTTCCTGGTGGTAACAATTGTTTGACAGTGAAATGGACTACCGTATATTCTGATATATAAGATGACTTTTTAACCCTTTTAAATCTTGTCAAAAGTCGGGGGTCGTCTTATACGCTGGGTTAAGCCCAGCCTGCTCAGGCCACAAGAGAGCCCTGCGGCCCGGTGTGCACACCCAGCCTCCTCCACGGCTGGGCGCATTCGTCGTTGGCCTCCTCCCGCCATCCAGGCCTTCCAAGGCCCTCTGAAGCTGGCATGCGCCTGGCCTGCTCCCGCCTTCCCAGGCCTCCAAGGAGGCCCCCTGAAGCTGGCGTGTGTGGATGCCAGGCCCCCTTAACTCAGCCCATAGTAGGCAGGGTGCTGTCTGCATGCAAGGCAGGCTTTGCAGGCCTCAGCAGAGGCCTGGGGAGCTGATGCACATAGGCACTAGCCACCCCCCGAGTGGGTTGAAGTTTAAAGTTTTTTTAATTTTTTTTGGTATGCATTGGAAGAGGGGTAGTCTTATACGGTGAGTATATACCAAACTCTGTATTGTAATTGAAAAAGTTTGAGGGTCATCTTATACGCCCAGTTGTGTTATACGTTGGAAAATACGGTACTTCAAAAGTTTTCATTTCTTTCATTTTTTAAAAAACAGAGTTTGGATGACTACCTGTTAGGAATACGTCAGCTGTACATTCCTCCCCAGGTTTCCAGTGAACAAATATATTTTAAAAAATGAGTGTCTTCATTTTAACCCAGAGGACAAGACCAAGCTTTCATGGGTTTTGGAGGACCCAAACATTCCCCTTTCCTTTTTTGTCTTGCTACAGAAATAATTTCATATGTTACATAGTGCTCTATCAGAGTATTATATCTTACCTTGGGCTGGAAATAGTTTTTCCAATAGGGGTAACTTCATTGACACAGTACTGTATAATTCTCCAGAGTCTTCTGCTGGCATAAAGGAGAAGGAGGCAGGGTTTTGGGGGGATGGAGGGAACAATTCTGCTTTCATTTGCAAGCTCACTTGTCACTTCTGCTGATGTAATGGAACTCAAGGTAGATTGTGGAAGGTTGAGGGAAGCTGCAGGTATGAGTCAAAAGTCACCTTCTTCCTCATTCTACCAATAGAAGTTTATGCTGGATTGGACTGAAGAACATTCCTCCACTACAGAGACCCTCCTGGGCACAGCTCCTTTTTGCATGCTTTTGTGTTTTTGTCCTCCGAAGAACAAAAAATGAAGGTTGGTAATTTATGTAGAGAACTGTGCAGGCCAGGCACTCTTTCACACTACACAATTATACTATTTTGATTCAGTTTTAACTGAGATTTGTGGCTTGAGGAGGTTATTCTGGCTGAGAATTCTAAATGGTCCTCCCTAATCAGCAAATCCCAGGAATTCATAGGAAGCAATAACAACAGCTAAAGTGGAATTATAGTATTATACTTGTGTAGTGTGAAAGGGCCCCAAGTCGGAGGAATCCTTTCCCCCTGAAAAGTTTGGGTCAATCAAAATGGTCCATCTTGCAGAGCATCCACCCCACACATTGGATATCACACCTGGACAAACATGGAGAGAAGGCTTGGGAATTATATGAATCTTACAGAATCATATAAAAAGTGATCCTTTAGAAATTGGAAATCATTTTAAGGGAAGGAAGCACATAAAGAGGGAGGGCTGAAACAAAAGAATAAGGGACAGACATGCTAGGATGGTGTGATATATGCCTTCAAGTCATTTCGAAGAGTAGTCCAAATAATAATAATAATAATAATAATAATAATAATAAAGCTCCAAAATAAAGTTATATTAATGTGTGCAGCAACAAATGTGTGTTTTGCTCATTGTTAAGGAATGCAGTGTCTCATGGTAGTTTCTGTAGTTTTTCCTATGAGAAACAGAAGGGGAATGCTAAACCATTTTTTTTTTATTCATTTATTGTGTGACTTCTCCAATTCTAAAATGGCTGCTTAAGGCATGCCAGTATTCCTATTCATGTGGTTCTTGTTGAAGAAAAAAAGATTCAAATATACTGCAAGGATATTTCTGGGATCTTGGTTTTACTAATAATACCAAGAAGAGACCCCCACATCCTTTTGCATGATGTGGGAGGCAAAGTTCATGACATATCTGACACACTTCTCCATACAGGGAATGAAAATGACTTCCAGACAGTCCTTTAATATATCACAGATTATTTTAACACCCCCTCAGACTGAAACATTTATAAATTAAAACAAATAAAGGAGCAAATTACAGAACAAAGGATGAAAACCATCCCAGGCAAATGTGGCTACCAATGAATTGTATATTTAGAAATACTTGATG
Source organism: Sceloporus undulatus (assembly GCF_019175285.1). NCBI lineage: Eukaryota > Metazoa > Chordata > Lepidosauria > Squamata > Phrynosomatidae > Sceloporus > Sceloporus undulatus. The sequence continues at coordinate 204,767,369 of NC_056522.1, forward strand.
AAGACATCAAGCCATGGATCATACAGCTTTGCAGTTCAACCGGAGTGCAAATGCAAGGACTCAGCTATCCTATTAAGCTGCTAGCTTGCTCTGTGGAAATAGCTGAAGGGCAAGTCTCCAGTACTGAAAGTTCAGATCAGCCCCTAGGAGAAAAGATCAATATGCTGTAGATTTAAAAAGGGAGTAGAACAAGTAAACCCAGGACAGGACTAAAAATGAACCAGTTAGCAATAATAAAAAAAAACATTTAAAACCTTTGCTTCTTTTGTAGAGGTAGCTATTCCTACAAACATGCATGTCTATCAAGGAAAAATCCTGTCATTCTTAAAGTGCTAGAGCTAAGTAATCAGAGTGAAAGAAATACTGAAAAAGCCCTAAGTAAATCAAGTTGGTTTGAGCAGTGAAGAGAATAAATGATTTGAATAATGAAAAAGGCAACAACAACACCTTGAAGCATAATTATTGTTTAAGTTCAAACAGCAATTTAAAACCATCCGACTCCAGAATGTGACCAAGCTTGAGTATTTGTCAGAGCACCAAGATTGGCAGAGAGCCTGCTGTCATAAATAAATCCATTGCCATCACTCTGACCAACTTTTTAAAAGATCACCCTGCTTTTCTCAGGATGGGGGCAGGTGCTGAGGTCTTTATGCCAGGTAACTCCACAAATCCTGGAGATGGTAATGCTTAAAATAACTAGTACATGGGAAGCACTAAAATACAATTGCTAGTAGATACAGGAACAGCCATTAGATTTTAGATGGCTCAAGATCATGGAAACTTGAAGGATGACATGCAACCTCTGCTCTATAGCCCCATTCACACTATAAAAATTACCTGGTGTAAAACAGGGTTATTTTTATGGCGGTGACACTTGACGCAGCTTCACTTGGTGTAGTTTTCAGGGGGGCTACCGAAAAACCCACTTAACCTGGTATATTCGATACCGGGTTTTTCCCTGTGTCTTTTTAAAAGAGCCACAATGACCTGCATCTTTGGTAGTGTAAGTATGCTACTGAATAGATTTGGATCATGCTATATCATTCCTGGAACCAGAGACGCCTACATTTTAAACCAAAATGGTGGCAAGTGTGAATGGCGTAAATGCTATGGAGAGATACGTAAAATGTAGTGGGAACACTGATCCAGGGTTGCATCAGCGCAGAGATCTGGATCTCCTCAGGACAATAATCTAAGTGTGAGTGCCTGCTATATGTACCTGCATCCAAGTACAATGGTATGAAGGTATCATTATGGCCAGATCTATAAATATGGTGTATCCTGCAGTTTTCTATGTATCAAAATGAATTTCATCTTGTAAGGCTGTGAAAACAGCTGTGGATGCAAACATTAAATAGATTATCAATTAACAGAGTAAACAACAGCATTGCATAATAATTATAGAAAGACTATGCGCGCAGCTTTTAAAGGCTAGGGAAAGATATAAAAATTAAAATTACTTGTTACTTGTTATTCACTTGTAGTATTACTGTGGAAAAGGTGGGGTTAAACCCTTGTTACCAAAATAAGACAACTTATTACAATTGATTGGGTTCCTGTAACCTGTTTACTTTTATGATCTGATTTTTCAAGCTCAATTTGACTACATTAGGAGGATATCACTGGATGGAACGAGATTTCCATTCCAGATGGTTACATCATTTTCCACTATTGTTGGCCTAAGCATGTATAAGATAATCAATTTTGCAATCAACCACAGAGGTTTCCCATGATGCTATTTTTGTCAGTGATGCTGTTCCAGGAGTGAAGTGTGTGAACCATAACATCACTGCCTAAGGTAGATATTAAGAAGAACATGATGATCAAGTCTATGATGGAAAGAACAAAAATGTGAAGTCAACAAAGATTCACAAGCATTTTAGAAACTCGATGAAAAGTCAAAACTTTAAAGATGATACTCCTTGCTGACACAAAGAAAATAACTATTCAGATTACTGATTAGATAGATAGATAGATAGATAGATGCAAGTTCTGTTAGATCAGAAACCTATGTGATTCATTCACTAAGTCTCAAAATGCATCCACCACAAATAATATATGTTCACAAGCAAATGCAAAGTGGGACTAATACAAGAAAAAAAGGGGGAAAGATGATCACAGTTTAAGAATAATACTAAATGTAACTGCTGTACAACCCTTAATGGTGTTATCTTGACCCCAGCAAGTCCTCTGAAGAAAATAAAGATGCCAACCTAGTCAAAGTTAGAATCATTTTGATGGATCAGGCCTATGCCAGTGCATGCACAAACCTGAACACTTGTGCCACTAGAAAAAGAATCCCTGGGGATTGGGCTAAGGATGCAAATATGGTGTGCATTGGGCTGGTAAAAGGCTGTGGGATTCTGAGAGCTACAGTCCAAAACAAAGCACCTTTCCCAAGCTCTGAACCACTTAGCCCTGAGCGTTCAACATGAGTGTGTGTGTGTGTGTGTGTGTGTGTGTAAAAATATGTTTGCAGATCTGATTTTTCTGCTCCAGTGTTGCATTGTTTCTTATGGGGACATGCAGTGGACATATTTGATCTGCCCTCTTTTTTGTGTTTTGTAAAAGTGACTTTCAGCTAGGTACCCTTTTGCATGCAAAGAGGATGAACAGGAAAAGCACATTAAAGTGGATTAATAAGGCACCATCTTGCTCGTTCAGTACATAAGCATGTTCTGCCAAAATATCAATGCAGCATGTTAGTATAATAGCTGTGGATAGGACATATAAGCAACACAACACACACATTTTATCTCCTCTCCTTTTGTCTTATAAGCATTACTAATTTTAGATACTTCTCTCTGCATTAATCATGACTTCTGCTGGAGAGGCCCCCACAAAAACAAAACCAGAAGCAAGACATCTCAACCTCCTCATATTTATGAAAATAAACCAAAAGGAAAATCAAATGGAAACAAATGAATAATGGCAACTGAAGATTTTGCCAAGAAGTTAATAGGACGGTGTTGCACATATGATAAAGCTTGCCAGTGGCATCGGCATCAGGTGGCACAGCGGGGCATATTGTGAACAGCCACCCTGCATTGCTATGGAAGGCTCTGAATTTTCCTAGAAGATTCAGACCAAAAGGTGATTTTATTAAAACTGTTTTAAGAGTGGCATAGAGTTGATTTGGTGCTGATCTGGTCAGACATTATCTGGACAATTTGCACCAGAACCGGGGACTGGGCCCTGCATCATCCAGACAGATTGCTAGGAGGATGAGGATTTTGGTTCATGAAGACACAGCCTTGGTCTTCTGCATAATTCCTAGCTTTCAGTTGTCCTTCTTTGGGAAGGACAACCTTGATTAATCCTCTTTTATTCCACTTTTTCAGTTCTGGTTGGATAAAACCTCTCTGCATTATTTATATCTGAAAAATACAGGGGAAACACCACCTGTCTTCCACCATAGTTGGCCCACATATACTCCTGGGTATCCTTCCAAAACCAGGAAGCAAGGAGAATATCACAAAGGCTAAAAGGACCAGGACCTCTTCGTAATTCTAGCATTTACCACCTGCTTTTTCTGAAAGTGATGCTCATTCCTTAGAGATACAAAAAGATAATCTTCATGTAACCCCCTACATTTGGTTGGGTTCAGTTAATAGATAGGAGATGGGGAAAATTTGACCTCAGTTATGTAATGACATATTGATTTCGATTGTCAGTCCCTCCTTGAGGAGACTCACTGAACCAATGTAATTTACCTATGTGTTGGTTCACATTTCAGTAGTTGATTCAGTGAGTCTACTCTAGTTGGGATTAACTGATAGGATGCAGGCTTTTAAAAATCACTATCACTAACGAATTATCTCCTCTAAAAACCTGCTATGAGAATTCAGAAATGAAAAGGTTCCCCCTCCCAATTCATAGGACTAAAATGTGCATTTGAGTTTTAACTTGAAATACTTAGAGAATTTTTGCACATATGGAAGGGCCAGATGGTAAACTTGTATTTGAGCCAAAATAAGTGACCCCTTGCTTCTGATTTTGGAACAGTAATGGTGCAAAGGCTATTGGTTCATACAACTACACATCTACTTACAATCAATTATCAGTGGTACAACCATCACATTTTATTCTCTTCTAATTATGCCTGATGGCACTGTACTATTGACTCACTAGATTTCACTCCATACAAAACATGTGAGTGGACTTGGAGTGCACCTGGCATCTAAATATGTAATTGCCTGTAAGCTTGCAACCCTTTAAAACATCCAGTCCCATCAAGCTTCAGTGAAGAACGTGCTTCAGCATGGTTTACAAAATCCCCAACTCAAATGATAGCTGATTTGCAGGCAAAGCCCAAAAAAGTGGTTGTCTGCACTGTTGGTAAACAAAGCTAACACACACCTTTTAATTATATGCAGTCAGTCATGTCACTATTGGGGTGCAGACTGCAGCAGGTGACACCCTAAGAGGGGTGACACCACTGCTCCTCTAACAAATGTTTTTGGGCAGAAAGGGCTGTGGCATTCACCTGTGTCCCTTTAAAATGCTGAAGAGATGGCATGAGTGCCATCAGAAGGAGGAGAAAGGAGAGGCCCAAGGTTTATTTTTTAAAATAAAATTTATTTTTAAATATATATATATATATATATATATATATATATATATATATATATATATTATTATTATTATTATTATTATTATTATTTTAAAAATCACCTTTTACCAGATTTTCACTTCAATCACATTAAACTATTTATATGTAAATATATTGAGGTTGTGCATATGATATTGTAATTTAAAGGTGTAATTTTAATTTTGCTAATTGTTTAATTTTGCTAATTGTTAATAATTATCACAATTATTATTGTTACAGTCACTGATATGCAGGAACTAAGATTAATGTCAAACATTAGTACCAAAAACATTGCTAAAGATTCTGTATGGTGTGGCATGGGAGAAGGTCAATGGAGGGGTGACATCATGAATTACCACACTGGGTGGCACCAATTCTAGTGATGCCACTGAATGCAGTAGAGAATGGAATATTTGTATAATCATCCACATTTTTTTAAAAAAAATCATTTATTTGCATACAAGAAAAGAGCTTGGAATAGTTACCTTTTCAGACTACAGCTTCCAGAACTTCCCAGTTTACAAGACTTTGTTGCACTTTTAAAAAGTAATGTTTCAAAGCTGCGCAACATGGAGGCCCTTTCCCCATTTATATAGGAATAAGCCCCATGAAACTGAATATTGTACTGTACTGAATTTCCTCTTTGTTTACTCCTTTATTAGGAGAATCATCTTCTTATTTTTACAAGATTATTCAGAAATCTGCAGAGGCTGCAATCTGACATTCACCTATCAGGAAATAAATCCAGTGGATTTAGTGGGGGAGCTCCATATTTACTGAGGCTTTGAATGAACCCACTGAAAGCAATGTGTGAAGTGGGACATGATTGTCTGGATCCAGTCCAATGTGTCTTTCATCTGAATAGACATGGAAAAGGTTGCACCATCAAGTTCTGTCATTGTGCTTAATAATAAGCTTTGGTTACATGAAAAGTAATCTGAAACATTACTGGAAAAGCAAAATATATTTATGAAGGTTCAAGGGAATATTTGTTAATATAGTCTGGTTGTTAATCTGCTGCTTACTTTGTCTTTTTTGTATACTAGTTAGTATTATTTTAGAGATATTTTAATCATGTAATGTTGTTTTAGATTGTATGTCACTTCACAGGTTTTTATTCTTTTTATTCTTATTTTATTTGCAAACTTTACAGCACTCTATAAATAAATGTTAATAATAATAATAATAATTGACTGTAGCCTGGTAAAACAGCATTTGCACATTGGCAATAGAAAAGGATGTGAGATGGTACTGATTGCTGGCTATTGATATTTACAGACGAAAGATGAAGGGGATTTGGGAATAACTGTATATTCCCTGTACTGCATTACTTAAAGAAAAGGCCAATTCCTTTCTTTTTCTCTGCTTACACTCGTCAAAGCAATATTTAGATTTGCAGCATCATTAACATTCACCTCACACTCCTGAAGCTGGTGTTTTTATAGATAATCCCCTAGAAATTTCATCTATGTTAGAACCTTGAATGTGCAGCAGGCAGCGAATGATAAGGCCCAATATTTAATACAAACCACTCCAAGAAATCTACATTTTTTGAAGGGATGTTTCAGAAATGATCAGATTTACAACAACACTAGACACGCTCTGGAAACATTAGGGAAGAAATTCCAAACAATTGAAACTCCCTCCTTTAGTGGTACATAACAATGTTTCATATTTATGCAAGCAGGTTGAACAGAAAAGAAAAGAGGATCTATCTAAGATCTATCTTCCAAATAAGCTGGGAAGAGAAAACCCTATCATGGGTAATCTACAGGTAACCTACAAAACATGCTCTGGAATTTTAAAATATAAAGGAAACAACAGAGATGCTTGTGGTGTTCAGTTTTTGTGAATACTGATGTGAACTGATCTGACCTACACAGTGTTGAAGCTTAAGGCCAGTGGCAGAAAGTGGAAATGGCCCCAGTCATTCCCCCCACTGCCGCTCCCAAGGAGGGATTACTTGGCCACACTTACCCTCTACCCTCCCTTGACACAGGAGGAAGAGAACAACAGAATGGCAGTGACAAAGTCCTGATCTCTCAACATGTGAGGGCCAAAAGAGCTGCTGGCTCTGTGTTCCTCATTCTCTTCTGGGGATTATGGGGATTCTGGAACTGTTTTTAATGCTGGGGGCAGGGCTCAGGACTGACAGACAAGTCATTATGAATTTTGCATACTTGCATGTACATTTTTATAAAAAGGTCAAACCACAGAAGACCGTGAATACTACTACTACTACTATTACTACTACAAAGAAACACTAACATAGTTAACAGTGAAGCTGTACACACAGCCCCTAAGGGACGGTGTGATGCTGCCCCTTTCCTATCCAGATTGGGATTGCAGCAACCGCATGCTGTGGCCCCGATCCAGCCTTTCCAGGGAGCAAAATGGTGCTGCAAAAAGTGGCTCTTTTTGCGCCCTGAAAAGGGCATGATAGCCACGGCGCTGTGGCTATACAGTAGACACAGTCATGTCGACGCAGTGCTGGAGGAATGTCATGATGCCACACGTCATGTGGAGTGGTGTGTGGCATCAGGGCGCCCTGGGGGGCAGAGTTTGGGGCATGTGTCATGTGGTAATGTAAAACTACGGATTCTATAGGATGGTGCTACAGCACTCAAAGTGGTATCAAACTGCATTCTTTCTACAGTGTAGATGCACTCTATGTCACTTCTGATTGTTACTTCCTCGGGGGACTCAGCTCCTCTAGAGTCTTGGTGGTCCTGATCATTGGTGCCTGATATTGGGGGAATGTACTCAGTCCCTCTCTAGGCTTGCTCCTGTGTTGCAGGGTTTATGTTTTCCCTTCTTCCTCCTTCCATGAAAAAAATGGGGTGGGGTGAGACCTATCTACATTTCTGGATCTGTCCCTTCTGCACTAATGTAGAGGTTACAAATAAGTTTTCTTTTGTATTTTGGATTTTTCCATATTTTGCACTAATAGGATACAATCCATTCAAAAAACATACGTTTCAATAAAATTGCTCCATCGTTCATCACTATTAATGCCACACCATTTTTTCTTAGATTTTCTTTTCCTGAGAAAAAACACTGTGCAATTTTCTCACTCAAAATGTCACATTCCTGCCCACTTCCGCTTGTTCATCCCAAGTATTACAATGTTTATACATTCCATTACTTGTTTTATTATGTCTAGCTTCCCCCTGATTCTTGCATCTCACATTCCATGTTCTTATAACATGTGTTGTGTAGTTTTGGACTTTCCTTTCACCCTTGAGCACATAAACAGCTGAATGTCCTTTCAAGTTGAGTCTAGCTGTGTCATTAGCCACAGTGCTACTCATATTTGTCCTCTGCTCTTCCTCAGTAGCTCATTGAGGGCCTTCCAACCTGGGACTGTGATCTTTTGGTACTGTTTCTTGTTTTCTTTTGGACTGTCTCATCATAGGGTGTTGATAGTAAAAGACATTCAAAAGGAGTCTGTACAGTACAAACAAGCATTAGCTATGGTGACATTGCTGCTATCTCTGAGAGATCCTCCACCAGTGATATCCTTTGTGCCACACACACACTATTGCTGCTGTCCAATAGCTGTTCTGCCTATTTAGTCTGGCTCCTCTGCAAAAGCCTGCCTGAAATTGGAGACCTTACCAGATCCACTTCTGCTGTCAGCATAGCTTCCTGCCTCACAGGAGTGCAATCCCACCACCATGGAAAGGTAATGGCATTGGTGGATTTTACTTTTGCTTCTGTCTGTCTTTTACTGCTTGAAGTGTTTCTCTTTTTAAGGCTTCTCTTTCTTTTTAGATGCAGATAGTTTGTTTGCATTAACATGGCTACTGTTGTCAAAACTATTGGATTAACTAACATGTTATTCATACTGTTTCAAGGTGAAAACTGTAGAGGGCCCCTGTGCTTTCAATGGTTGTGTAGAAGGAAAAATTCCAGAAGATGTTGCTTGTTATGCAACCAGGTAACAGAAAAACCTGCTGAAATTCCCTCTTCTAGACAGCTATTAAAGACACAGGCTTCCTTTCCAGTTCTCACTCTGGAGATTACCACATGAGCCACATTCTCACAGCAAATTGCATCACTTAAAAAAAAAAAAAAAGAACACCCTGGTTTCAGAGCAACCATTATCTCATGTATTTGTGATCACAGCTGTAGCTTCATTGCGCTCTCTTCCTGACTCTCCCTTGGATGTATCTGTCAGTATAAACTGGACAACTAAGAACAAAAGAGGAACCTATACAAAAGAACAGGGCCAGAACACACCCTTTGATCACCGGATCGTGGCCACGGCAACCACATGCCGAGACCCCAATCCACCATTTTCCGCCCCAAAAGAAGCAGCAACATGCCAATCCTTCTTGGGGTGGAAAAGGGGCGCCGGCTTTTCAGCACTCCTGTGGCGTGTGGCATATAAATACTGTGCTGCCAGATCACCACAATGCTGACCACTGTGTGGTTGGGCAGGTGGCATGATGCTGGATTGGGGGTGGCGTTTGGGCATGCATCATCTAAATGTCATTCCCCCCCACCACCCCCAAGCCAGTGTATTGTGCCAATCTGTTTTGCCAGTCAAGATGTCCAGAAAATCAGTAAAGGATCTGCTTTTTCAAAATAGTTAAGCACATAAATGGGCAGGAAGAAAAGGGGAGATTCCTACAGGATGGTACTGCCCAAAGAAATGGATTTATCCAGCTCAGTGCTGTCCTGTAATTGGCAGCAGTTTGTTTAGATACTGAATGTCGTCCCCCTTTTAACCATATAACCATCAAGCTACTGCTTCAAATTATGAAAGTCAAAAATGAAAAGTGTCAAAATATTATCAAGACTATTTCTTCTACATCAAACACCCACCCTCTCATAGCTTAGTGGCTTTGCAACGCTGTGTGAATACTCTTTCCATTTCTGTAGTGCAAATCTCCACTTTAAACAGAGTGGCAAACTAATGTGTTTCAACAGAATCTATGTTCCCATGGCACTGGAATGGCTTGGCAGTCATTCATTTCAATGATAGTAATTGTGGACAATACATATTAGAGCATGTACTCTTGATGCGAGTACATTGTTGGCAGAGGAAAGACAAATGGTCTTCCAAACAAACAATGCATTGGGCATTGCTTCAACAAACAATGCATTTTGAAGAACATCTGCTTGCTATTTTCAATGGTGAATATATTACAAACCTGGATAGGAACCAGCTTGTTGTATATCTTGAGGGAAAATGAGTGATTTAAACCCATTCCTAATGTATCTGGAAGGTAAGCAATAACTTGATTTGCTGAGTGGGAGAAATTTATGTGTCTAATGCATTAGGCAAATAAAAACATCCTCATTCAGTAATAAAGGTGAGGAGAACGTCCATAGTTGTAGATAAATAAATTACTTAAGAGGGCCAGAACAGGGTTGCCTAGACATTTTCGCATACATGTTTTAAAAAGATGATGATTTACTCTTTCCCGCAAAAAATAATTTAGTCAAAATATTTGAGTGTCCAGGTTATTGTTTCAGGTAACTCAAAGTTTGCAGAAAAAAATTTAAGGGTGTTATAAATGCATTCAATTTGCATTCAGCATTATTTAAGGGAATATTTTGACTTATCAGTATGACTACACATTTATTACTGAGCAAGAATGCTTCTATTTGCTCAATATAATGCATTAGATCAATAAATTCCAGACACTCCACAAGCTAGGCTGTTGCTTGTAGGTTTAAATCAGTCATATTTTAAGATATATTGCAACTGATTTGGTATACAGACTTGCTGCCCAAAGTGTACATCCTATGATTCACTAGAAATGGACCTATAAAGAAGAAACACAATGTTGAAACAAACTGTGGGTGAAAAAAAAATACTGAGATGGAATAAGTGAGGTACCACTTCCATATGAGCCATTCTTTCCTGTATTGACTTCATTTAGTCATTCTTTTATTCCTGAGCTTAGAGATATTTCTTCTAAAATCTTCCATTCCTGTCTTTTCCCTGTTGTGGCCTTATGTGTCTGAGTGTGCTGAACTGTACAACTTTTTAAAAGCTCCCAGGGTATTTGCAGCACAATGCTTTGGAGTACATGTTAATACTTCACCTGTTGTGGAGGATCAATTGGAAGTGGTACAAAACACTGCCTTTTGTACCTGGTCGCTGCTGGCAAATTCCCTCTCTTTGCTTTTTGCTCAAACTAAAAACATGGCAGAGAAGTCATCCCCATTTCACGACCTCTGTGTTACTTTAATTTGATATATGTTCCAGTGCTCATATAGAGTGGTTCCATTCAGTTGGTTAGTTTGCTAAAATTTGTCCTGTTTGCTAAACTGCTTGTACTAGGGACAGAACGGGAAAGTTTCACTGAATTCTTTGCCTCCAATTGGCATACATTTTTATTAATTCCCAGCCTTCTCTGTCAGAGAGCTCTGGTGCTACATCAAACTACAAATCTCAGGATTCCATAGGATGGAGTCATGGAAGTTAAAGTGGTGTCAGTCTGCATTATTTCTGTAGTGTGGCAGAAGCTGAAATGTTGCCTGTGAGGGCGTCGCCAAAATAAAACGCAAAGCCGCATGTGGAGGAAAAGCCACAACTTTATTAACACAAGCATCAGCAAAAAGGTAAGGTTGGCCAAAAGCATGAGCTGGATCATCTTACAACCCGCCATTGTAGAATAAATGGCATGTCATATAAAGCAAGGCATCAGGATGAGCTAGGGGCTAGATCAATGCCCTCTCGTATCCATGCAACCTGCAGATTGCATTTAACTAAAGCCCCTAGTCACTGGGAAGCGGTGTCATGTTATGGCCCCCGCAATGACCACAACGTATGCCCTCATTGCTCCTGTGTCCCATAGGGACTCCCGATACGGTGCTATGCAACCTTATAGACCATGCCTACCAGATCCAGAACTTCTGCTGCCGCCACAAAGACTGTTCCAAAGGAACAGCACTGCTAACCCTACCCCACAAGCAACACCAACAGGGTTCAGAGGAGCTGCCAAGCTGGCCTGACCCATGCCAAAATTTTAAATCCAAGACGGCTGAAGCTGCAACATATCACGTGTTCAGCCTGGCGGAAGCACTTCTGAGAAAACGCATAATGTCCACCAATGAAAAGCCAGGTTCCACCTCAACACTGCCAGAGTAGCAACCAGTAAGCACAGTCATCCGGCTAGGCAGTGGATCAGTAAATAACAGCAATGTTGGTACTTGGCCCAAACCTGCAAGTGAATGGACTGAACAATTTGCAAATAAAGCAAAGCAGTGTAACTATCCAGAGATCAAATATGCACATGTAAAGATGGTAAAAAAGGGGGTACCAACACGAACCAGGTGAACAAACCACAGCTCAAACATGGCTGTTTAGGAGCAGGGCCAGCTCCACCGCTGAGAAGAGAGGCAGAGTGAGCGATCCGCAAGGCTTGAGATGTGGGAGGGACTAGAAGGCAGGACAGCCTAGCATGAAGACCTCTGCAAGAAGCACAAGGTGATCAAATTTGCATTGCGGGCGAGAACACTTGCCAACATTAAAATCTCAGCAAACAAGGCCCAGACTAACAGAGGGGGCAGAACAAGTGGAAGAGGCAGGCGGCACGGCCTGAGTTCCAACTTCCAACAGCCAAATTTCGGAGTGAAGGTGATCCCATTCTTGGGCTGTGTCTACGTCTGTTGTCACCATCCCCGTTTTCGATCGCCTTGCCGTCCGAACTGGAAGATGACGACGACGTCGAACTGGAGCTGGAGGAAGACAAGACTCTCAAAGGCCTAACTGTCTCAGGAGTCCTTTCATGAGCAGCCGAAGGTACTTGGCTAGAAGATGTAGCTTCATGAGAACTGGCAACTAACGGAATTGAAGTAGATTCTGGAACACTTGATCGGCAGGGTGCAGAGGCTTTAGCAATCAGCTCAGCAATTGAACGCGACAACACTGACATCGCCGATTGGGACAAACAAGGAGCAGCTGGAGCTGGACCAACACTTTCCTCTGCCCAGGGAGTCGGGCGGCAGCCTTTATGGGAGCTGGCCACTTTCTACAGCAGTCTCTATGGCTCATGTTGTAGAAACAAAAAACATGAGAGAAGGAGAGAAAACCCCACAAGTGACCAAGTGTCACATGCAGTTTGGTGGCTATTCCACAGCTGGCTGGGCAGGTTTCAGTCGTAATACTGTGCAGTAGCACAGATGATTGATGCTCTAAAAACCAGAATACAGAATTGTATGGAATAGCATTGTATGTGTATGTAAACATACAAAAGATTACAAAAGACAATTGCTTATCAAGCATGGAAAAATTCCTCCTCACTCAATGATACGATACTGAAAGATTACTTTGATGGTGATCTAGGCTCAACATGATTTTAAGCCCTAGGAATTCAGGCAACAATTCACCACATTTGCATTCAGTTTTGGCACATGGAACATATGTTCATAGATTCCTAAAAGCCTAACTTGAGATTGTGTTAAATGCTTTAACGTGCTGCTGCCAACACTTGCACTGGTGATGCTGAATGATACTGTATAGGAAATGAAGGACTTGTTTTAAATTGTCATTTGTACATGGAAATGTGAACAGTGGTGGCAGATCTTTTGAATGCAGAAAGAATGCAAAGATGAAGGGCCTTTTCAGATAACACTGTAGACCCAGGTCCCTTTCACACTACTGGATTATGGCATTAGAATTATACTTTATGACTCCCTAGGACCATTACTTCAGTAGAGTTTGGAGATGTAGTTTTAGCACCAGAGAAACATACAGTGACACTGAACTGGTGAGAGAATGTCTGAGATGTTAATTTGTTACATCAACTAAAGTATTAATTACTAAAACAATAATTTTAATTTTTTTTGCTACAAATGACTAGAACGCCCTGAATTATTCTTCAGTAATGAATGAACATAATAGGAAGTTGAAGTGTCACTAAAAACCAAAACCAAAACCAAAAAAAAAAAAAAAAAAAAAAAAAAAAAACCTTTCATATTGTTGGCATTTAATGATTAAAATTGACATTTTAAAATTCAGTGTTGATAATTTTAATGAATTTGGGATAACAAGTTAATTTAGATGAATTATTTCCAAGCCTTGATCTGGAAGAATGAAAGGAGACAAAGTCTCATGTGCTATGTGGCAGTCCAAAAATTTTTTATTTCTTAAAAAGCCTAATGTGTTTCAGTCTGATCACAAATTGGCCTTCTTCAGAGGCTATTACAACATAGATAAAATCACATTTACTATTTATGTGGTATTGAGACAACACATAAAACACCAATAAAACATACTTTCTTAAAAATTAAATAGATTCTAATATATATATATATATATATATATGAAAATATATACAGTGTGTATATATATATATGAATTATCAGAAATTTCTGGAGTTGTAGTCTGCACTCTCTAGCTAACTTTGGGGGCAGATGAAAACATATGTCTTCTCATTGGTTCTTTCTGATGAAGCCAACTCAAGGAATCCATAAATATGAGCCCATTGTAGACCTATTTACTTCCTTCTAATAGTCAGAAGGTCCACTTTGATAGAGAGTTCAGGCTATAATTAATTACAGAAATGTCTGATAATTGGTATATATGTATTTATATGTATAATAGAAACTATAATAGAAACTAGAGGTCAGGTATACCAGATCAGTTACTTAGGCCCTTAACAAACGGGCACCCTAGTACATACTCTCTTCTAGATGTTCCCAACCCTAGTACATACAGAGTACGTAAAAAATGGTGGCGCCCTGTCCACATGGGCGCTGCCATTATGATGTCACGTCCACTCTGCCTCCAAACGAAGCAGCGCAGATGTGATGTCCTGGCGCCACGGAAGGGCGCCTGTGGTGCTCTTTCTGCGGCACCGAAAGGAGCTCCATTTCGGAGCTCCTTGGTTTTGTGTCACTGGCGCAGCCTTTACACGGCTGCGCCAGCAACACAAAGGAGAAAGGCGCCAAGTGGCCCCTTTCTCCCTTTCTCCGCCACTGTTGGGGTGTCCTTGGGGCTTGAAGTCCCAAGGACACCCCTTTCCAGGCCGCGGGGAAGTGGCCTTTTGCCGCTTCCGCACGGCCTGGAAAAGCAGCAGATTGGGGCCTCAGGGCTGCCACTGTGGCAGCTGAGGCCCTGATCCGCTGGGGAAAGGGGCGGGTACAGGCCGCCCCAAAGGGGCGGTCTGTAAACCGCCTCAGTCAGGTCTCCATAATTAATATTTCCTGACCTGTCTTTCCTTTCCCAAAATGCATAAAGTATTCTCTAGCAAAAATATGTTCAGCCAAACACCAAACACCACACACACACACACACACACACACACACACACACACTATAGGATCTTTTATTACAAAAACATCCTAACATACAAATATTAATAGGTTTAGTTCTCTAAAATCTACAGCAAAATAGGCCAAATATATTTTGATATTAAAATCTTCACCACTGGGCCAATAGTGTCATAAGAAATCTGTAAAAAAGGAAAAACAAATAAAAGTCAGCAGTAATGAATATGGGGGAAGAAAGAAGCAGAGAATTATCTATGTCCTCACAGCCAGAAGCAGAGTGATGGCATTATCTGTAGCCAGATATAGATGAATGATATCATCTATCAAGATCCCATTTGGTCTGGAGGTCTCAGTGGATAATGTCATGAATTTGCATCTGGCTGTGGGGACATACATAGTCAGATGCTTTCCTAATACCTTCCACTCTCTACCAGCCACTGAATAGCTTTGCAGGGAGTCCTGGAGATAAGGAGAAGGGAGCCATAGTGTAGTTCCCCCAATGTAATGTCATACTCATTGATGCAGACTCCCATCCATAACATGTATCCAAGAAGAACACTCAATATGACCTTTCTTTCCATCAAACTACTTCCAGTCTCCAGCCTCCCTTATGGGATATAGACAGAGCTTAGAAAAATTGCCTTTGGTGACAAATGCCACAATCCCCAGCCAACATGGGAATTCTGGGAATTGCATTCCACAAAAAAGTGACTTTTCTAAGCATGGGGTTGGTTTCATTACTTTGGAATGCTCTGAAAATACTAGAGTCTGCCCTCCAAGCCTAACTACAATTGAGAGCCAGTAGCGGGTTGCAACTCCTGTCTCAATGCGGTGAATACAGATTGTAGATTGAGCTTTAAAGAAACTGGCAGTGGCTCCTTTAAAGCTATCCCAAGCCTTTAATGTTTTTAAGTGGGAGGGGAAGTGGGGAACTATATTTTTTAGATAAATTAGGGAATTAGGTTTATTCGTTGATATTTGGTTATATTGGTGTTCTGCAATGTTTTTTTTTTTTTTTGGTTTCTGTTATTATTGTATATTTTAAAATGTATGTTTTAAAATTAGTAAATATTATAACAACAAAATAATAAAGCCTGGAATTGATTCACAGTCCCATTGACATGGGAGTCGCTAGAGGAAAGAGCAACTGCTCCTCCTTATGTTTTCCACACATGAAAGCCCAATTCCCTTACAGTTCTGCTGATTTGGACAGTAGAAGTAGACTGCTCTATAATAATGATGATATAGAACAGTCTCAGAAAATAGCAGTCATCCTTGCTTGGTTACCCAAGTGAAAAGCATTTCCTGCCTTCACTCAACCACTGTCAGCTGTAGAAGCCAGTGTGTTTCTAACATGCATTCAGAATTAATTTTCAGAGTATGACCACTTGTTGCTAAATGTTGATGAGCAAGCCTGAGCACTGGAGGGATATAAAACAACCAACATCCAGGGTGTTTAATTTAGCTAGAGTGTGCGGCTTGTATTGCTGCTGAGGCTGTTATACTGGAGCATTTGACACTGATCGTGATGAGTGTTGTGCAATGTCAACTTTGAGAGAAGATGTTAAGGTGCCTGTGAAAGAAGAAGGCCATTTAAGAGTCTGATCTTTCTGACAACAGTGACTGAGAGAAAAGCCATGTCTGGCTTGAATTATATTACAATAGAAAGGTAATGGGGGAAAATGACTTATTGCTTTTTATTATGCCCCACATTCCATTGGGGCAAAGCATATATTTTTTCAGTAGGAATAACACCTTCACTCTTGGATTAGGAGGAAATGCATTGGGATCATGCAAAGGGAAAGCTGTTGAATTTCTTGTCTGTAATAAGTGTCACATCTTCAAGAAAGATGGCTTCAGGAGCCTTCACCTTCTGTGTTTTGCCACCCCCAGCTCATCCCAAGGACTTTTTTCCAGCATGGCAAGCTCTGTAAATCAAGAAGACTTTGCGATGAAATTTTTCAAGTATACAAATACACTATTGCTAGCCCAAAGTGTTTAAAAGATCATGGGATCTTCCTATGACACATGTCCAGATTTACCACCATCTTTGTAAAAACTGAAGACCGGATTAAAAATCCTGATATTTTCCATCCTCCCCCTTCCATGGTCCAAAAGTGTATTTTTTGTTGGCAATAATAAAAAAGATAAAGCGACAGAGGGGGAAAGGATGAGGTGTTAATGCCAATAAAAAGAGGGGCAATGTATAAAAACTGTCAATGACTTTGGCTTGCCTCACATTCATCCAGAAAATTTCATCACAATACCTAATGGCATCACCCACAATATTAGGGGGACCTTCACATGCTCATCCTCCAATATGATTTATGCCATATGGTGTCATCATACCAAGCACTCTACATCAGGCAAACATGTCAGTCCTGCCCCAGAGGATAAATTGATGTAAATCAGACATTAGGAATGGGAATGCACAAAATCCAGTGGCCGAACATGTCCATCACCCTGGGCATTCCATGTCAGACCTCAGAGCAGCGGTCCTTGAACAAAAGAATGACAAAGGTAGATTGGAAAGAGAAACAGCAGAATTGGAGTTCATCCATAAAATACAGCCCCTCAGCCATGGCTGAAGAAATATACTTGGACTGTCTTCTACTTAACATCCCTTCAAATATTTAAAGATAGTTATGTTGCCTCTCAGTCTTCTCTTCTCCAAGCTAAACATAGCCAGCTCCGTCTGTTGTTCCTCATAAGGCTTGGTTTCCAAACCTTTGCTCATTCTGGATGTTCTTTTTTATTATTATTATTTAAAAAGTGGTTCACATGTGTTTAGCATAGTCTAGCACCACACTCCAATTTATCACAAAGTAATGGAATCTTGATTGTATCTCTAAGCAGATGGAACTAATATTTATACAGTACAGAGATGGCTTGGTTCCCATTGATTTCAGTGACATATAATAAATGGATAGCAAATGGTGCTGTCCAAGAAAATGAAGAGATGAAGATGAGGGAGCAGGTAAAATTCTCACCATCGTGATGTCTTTAGGTCCACTTTTCTTCCTACCATTATTCACTTCTGTGGGGAAAAAGAAGGAAATGATTGCCCATTTTTGTGGTTAGCACATCTATTGAAAGCAGAGGTGGCCAGTGGATCAATGTCTTGGGCAGCTGCCACACTATAGAATTAATGCAGTTTGACACTGCTTTAGCTGTTATGGCTCCATCCTATGGAACTCTGGGATTTTCAGTTTTTTGAGGCACCAGAGCTCTCTGATAGAGAAGGCTAAATAGCTCACAAAAATACAAATCCTAGAATGCCATAGCACTGAGCCATGGTGATTAAAGCAGTATCAAACTGCATTCATTCTGCAGTGTAGATGCAGCCCTAATTTTCTGGCTGCTGCTCCCAGAGCTGCTCCAGGTTTTACAGGAGCCATCCAATAAAACTATTCCCATCCGAGGTCCAGTACTGAGGAAACATCCATACAGAAGTCTCCCTCCCTGTGGAAACAGATCCATCAGCAGTCTCTGGGGAAAACCTGAGGAAATGCCACAGAATTCTATGACCGTTCTATCCTTTGCTCAGGAGTCCTCTAGTTTACAAACTTCAAATCTATCAACACATTTTATTATTTTCCCCATACAATATATTCTATTTATTGTCCTTTAAAAAAAAAATAAATTTACAGAAAAGCACACCTGATGGCATTCTGCTGAGAGTGAAAAGAGATATTAGACCTACCTATAGCATTATCAACAGACACAGCACTCGGCAATAAATTAAATAACACCACAGCCACTTAAAATGTTTGGACATGTCTGTGTTCTTAGGTAACCCCTCAAGAATAGTCTGAGTTATTGAATGTGGCAAGAAGCAAGACACATGGAAGTCAACATGCTTAGGCTGTGTTGCACTGATATTGGAAACTGATTTTTTCCACTATCACATTGAAACACACCTCCACTCATACCACACAAAAAAGAATGTTTGACTTAGCTATCATGCTGACACATGATGTCAGACCCAAGTTACAGAATAGTTTATAGCTCAGAGAGGTCATGATTTTGAATTGCTGCCGACAATGTGGAAACCTATATAATTTATGGAGGCAAATTTAAATAGCAGCAGTTCTATGGCTACTGGAATTATTAAAATATTTTCAGAGAGGTACTTCATGCAACAGTATTGTATTATTTTTGTGCATGAGGTTTAAAGCAGCTGTTGCCTTAAATTGCTTTGTGCTGTGAATGTCAAAAAGATGAGGATAGTTCACATATGAATCTGTGGTCAGAAGCCTCAGAAAGACTGTAGCAGCTTTTGACATCTGCTAAAATCTTCTGCAGAGAGCCATTTTCCAAGTGCCTTCCAGTGCTACTGTCTTCCCATTCATTTCTCCACTGGTAGTACCTGGCTTGATTTCAACAAAAAGGGTTAAAGAAATCACTGGCTGACTCCATTTTCATATTCCACTCTGTTGCTCTAAGTAGAAGCACCAAATATTGTTAGAAGGAGAGTGGGTGGATGAATGAGAATGTGCTCAATGTTAAGAAAAGGGTTTTGCTGGGGATAAGTGAAGCTGCCACTTACTACAGTCAACTGGAAGCTTCTTTTGGCCTCCATCATTGATAGCTATGTTGGACATAGCTATGAATGAGATTAACTGTGTCTTTGATGTAATGAGTAACACTTAAAAGTTCCGCTTAAAGGATATTTGAAAGGTATTTTGAGTGGAATTTTTTAAAAGGTGTATTATATCATTCTCTTGTCAGCCCTATGATCTATCTCCCATAATAATAATAATAAAATAACTAGCAATGGAGCAGATTGATATTATTTTTTAACAAATTGGTAAATTAACTGGGGAGAGCCAGTGTGGTATAGTGGTTTGAGTGTTGGTCTGTGACTCTGGAGACCTGGGTTTGATTCCCAGCTCAGCCATGAAACCCATTGGGCGACCTTAGATAACTCACACACTCTCAGCTTCAGGGAAGGGCAATGACAAACCTCCTCTGAACAAATCTTGCCAAGAATCCCCCATGATAAGTTCATCTTAGATTGCCATGTCAGAAATAACTTTAAGGCACAACAACAACAACAACAACAACAACAACAAAGCAAATTAACCAAGGCAGAGAAATGCTTACTCAACAAATTGTTTTTGTAGAGTAACATTCCAAGTTCAGATTACTACCTTTTGTCCTTCTAAATCTTCACATAGAGGCAGAAGAGAAAAAGCCGACCTTTCTCTTACTTTTCAAAAGGGCTGTATTGACAGAAAAGCAATATTTCACCTTCAAAACAGGTGTCTCCTTGTGCATCTCTTACGCCATAAATAGGGATATTGGAAGAGAAGGAACAGAAGGAGTTAGAACTACCTCTGTGCAGCCAGGCTGAGCCCCTAGGAATGATCAGGCAAACAACTAATTTGAAAGTCAAGACTGACTGACAAAGGGAACTGCATAATCCATTTTCTAGGGCTCAGCAACTGTGACTGCACTGTCTTATTTTCCGGCTCTTCCTTGGAAGCAGTTTTTTTGCTGGCCAGAAACAGCTGAGACAAACTGAGCTGAGTGCTGATGCGTGGCTAGAGAAGGGGAAAGGGAGACAGAGTGGAATCACGCCAAACTGGGAACACTGAACTTCTGTCTCAGGTCTGGGCAACTTTAAGTCCTCCAGATGGCGCATCTGGAGGGCTAATAGCTTGCCCATCCCTGTTCTAGTTGCTCAACCATTCTATATTAATGAACTGTGGCCCCTCGATGCAGTTGGATTCCCTTTTCAATTCATTTTTATATTGAATACTGGTCTGTCTCAAGTTCCTTCTTCCAATGTGTCTGTCTATAGATCCAGGCATCTTATTCCTAACTCATAGCTCTGCTCAGATATTAGATTGCTCAAGGTTCTAATTCACATGGGAAGGCTAAGCTTATACAGAACTTATCTAAGGCAGCCCCTTATATTACAATAGCTCCTCCTTCCTGCACTCCAACTTCCATGACTTTGGCCTCTGAGGGAGTAGAAGAGCAAGCAGCCAAGCCACCATCATGCCAGGAGCTGCTCAACTTAATTCTGCCCATATACCATCCCTTTCTTCTTGGATGTTGTGTCTTATTTAGACTACACTGATCCCTCCACATTTGAGGCTTTGACTTTTGCAGATTTGATTATTCACAGATTTTATTAATATGTTCTCTCTAGGAATCTCTAGGGCCCCCAGTGCAACTCTATGGTCAACTTTAACCAAAAGTCACATTGAAGGACTTAGAGATTCCTAGAGAGAACACTCCACTATACATTTGTAGTTCATCCAGTGCAATTGTATGGTCAGTGTATGTCAGTTGTTGACCACAGAGTTCACTGGAGGTCCTAGAGATACCTAGAGAGGCCTTCTCTCAGGTAAAAACATAGTGTTTTTGTTATTTGTGCTTTTTCCACATTCACAGGTGTCCTGTGCCCCTAACCCAGTGAATGTGGAGGGTTGCGTGTACAAGCCTGAGGACAGGGACTGTCAAATTAACTATCTGTAACTATCTATAACTAGAGACTTTTTGGCTAAAGAGCAGGGTAAACACACAAAAAAGAGTGAGCTTGACTTTTGATTAGGGTGGAAGCCCTAAATACTAAAGGCACCTGATCCCATATGATCTTGGAAGCTAAACAGGGTCAACACTAGCTAGTATTTGTATGAGAGACTATAAGTGAATGCCAGGTGCTGTAGGCTCTATTTCAGAGGCAGGAACTGGCAAAACAACTTCTGAGTATTCCTTGCCTAAAAAAGCTCTATGAAATTCATGGAATCATTATAAGCTGACAAGTGACTTGAAGGCAACACATGGGCCAATGGGAGCCCACCAGCAATTCCCACCTATCATTGTAGGCAATCCCAAAATGGACTTTTAAACATATGGGGCTAATTTTCTTCCTTTTCGGAGAATGTGACTGACACACACACACACACACACACACACTTGCCATGTCTATCTTTATTTCTGCTTGAGAACAAAAAGGATCCTCAGTAGCTGGTTTATTCTTCTGAAACTTGTGCTTACCTTTGATGTAAGGAATCACCTTGTATTATTCTTCATGTCGGTACTGTCCGTTGCTGTGTAACTATCACCTTTATCTGCTGCGCCAATGAGACCGGTAATGGAAACTCTAGCATAACAGATTCACTTCTTGATCAATAGTTATTTACTTCTGAGAGCTCAGAGCTTGGCTAATAAAGCTGAATAATTTTATTGATAGATATCAAAAGAATGAAGAATAAAGTTTAAAATGGAAGATGAATATAACACTACTGTTGTCGTCGTCATCATCATCACCACCACCACCATCATCATTTTTGTTATTATGAATTTTTAATAGCTGCTTGCCTATTGAAAGGGCAGACAACAAAAGCATTGAATAATTCTCCTAGGTCCATAATCAGAGTTTCATTATTGACCTCTGCTAATATTCTACTGTAAGTGTCGGCTAAATTGGTTCCTTGGGGCTTGAAATATACAGTGATGTTATGAGTTCCTATCGTAAATTGCCACACAGAAAAGTAGTGAACCTCCTGAAATAGTGTCAGCCCGGCTTTGATCAATACTCAATTCTATGCCGTGCAATAGGCAACTGTTTCTATAGAAACATTGATGTCACAGAGGTTGAACAGTGGCTGTTACAACAAATCATTTCCTTTGAGCAGTTGTAATTGACTATATGTACAGTTGGCTGTCACCTGAGACTATTTACATCAAGCCAGTAACAGAGCTGCATTAGTTATTCCAGGAATAAGAAGGTTAGCTCTTCCTTTGGTGACCTTACAAATACTTCGGAGGATATTGCCATGGCAACCAGAGAGACAGCCAGCTGAAGAATAATGCGGCACCCGGAGTGAAACAGCATCCTTTTTTTAAAATAAAAATAAAAATGCAAGAGGCATTTTTCACAAAGTTTAAGTAGCCATTGCATAACATAAAGGGATGCATTAAATAACTCCTCTGTCCACGTGTAATGTGTACAAAATTGGGGAGGAAATTAAGGCAAATCAACCCCCTCCTCCAACTTCCGCCATTTTGAGGCTATCTGCTTCTATTGCAAAGGTATACTATGGAGAAGCTCATAGTAAAGGTATCCGGGGTAGCCATGTTGTCCATACTGCAAAGTATAATAATATCCAAAATCCACAAAACATCACTACCTATATTGGCCAACCAAAATGCATCATGTACAGTATTTCGTGGATTTTGGTTAGTCAATAAAGGTATTGTTGTTTTGTGGATTTTCGACATTGTTACACTAATAATAATAATAATAATAATAAAATTTTATTTGTATACCGCCCTTCTGAAAATCAGGGCGGTGAACAGCAAGAAATGACAATATAAATATCAAAACCATACGTTAAAACAATTCAATAAAAATAATAAAAATTTCATGTCGGCAAGACAGTGCTGACATGGGGGGGGGGGGAGAATTACTGGTCAGGGTAGGCTTGTTCGAATAAGTGGGTTTTTAACCCCTTCCTAAATTGAGGTAGGGAGGTGGCTGAGTGGAGCTCGAAGGGCAGCGCGTTCCAGAGGTTGGGGGCTGAGATGGAAAAAGCCCTCCTAGAGGTGGAATTATATTTCACCTCTGGAACTCTTAACAATAGCTGCCCTGAGGATCGAAGTGCGCGGGGCGGATTGTACGGGGAGAGGCGGTCCTCCAGGTACTCTGGGCCCAAGCCATTTAGGGCTTTATAGGTAATTACCAACACTTTGTATTGCGCCCGGAAGCGAATAGGTAGCCAATGCAAGTCTTTAAGGACTGGTGTTATATGACTGGCCCTGGCAGTGCCAGTGACCAGACGGGCTGCCATATTCTGCACAAGTTGCAGCTTCCGGGTATGGTACAAGGGTTGCCCCATGTAGAGCGCATTGCAGAAATCCAACCGAGAGGTTACCAGGGCGTGTACAACAGTTTCTAGGTCTCCCCGGCCAAGGTAGGGACGCAGCTGGCGTATCAGCCGAAGCTGATAACAGGTGCTCCTGACCGTCGCATCCACCTGAGATGTAAGGTGGAGTGACGAGTCCAGGAGCACCCCCAAGCTGCGTACAGAGTCCTTCACGGAAAGCGTGATTCCGTTCAGAACGGGTGGAACCACCGCCAACCCCGGACCGGGGGAACCTATCACAAGTACTTCCGTCTTCTCTGGATTCAGGCTGAGTCTGTTGTCCCTCATCCAGCCCATTACCGACTCCAGACAGGCCACGAGAGGAGAGACGCCAATCCCGGTCACTGCATCAGTCGGAGACATAGAGAAGACTATTTGGGTGTTATCAGCGTACTGATAACACCGTGCCCCATGTCTCCGGATGATCTCTCCCAGCGGTTTCATGTAGATGTTAAAAAGCATGGGAGACAGAATGGCTCCTTGAGGGACCCCAGATGTAAGGGCCCTCTCATCGGAGCGCACGTCTCCCAGCTGCACCATCTGGGACCTCCCGGAGAGGTAGGAACGGAACCACTGGAGCGCAGTGCCCCCAATTCCCACCTCTGCCAGGCGCCCCAGAAGGATACCATGGTCTATGGTATCGAAAGCCGCTGAGATGTCCAAGAGCATTAACAGGGACACGCTTCCCCTGTCAATGCCCAGACGGAGATCATCGACCAAGGCGACCATAGCAGTCTCAACCCCGTAACCCGCCCGAAAGCCGGTTTGAAATGGGTCTAGATATTCCGTTTCATCCAAGATCGATTGAAGTTGGATTGCAACAGCCCGCTCGATCACCTTCCCCAAAAATGGCAATAGCGAGATTGGCCGGTAATTATTATGCAACAGGGGGTCGAGGGAGGGCTTTTTTAATAGAGGTTTTACTATGGCCAATTTCAAATTTGTTGGAAATTGCCCATCCCTCAGTGAGGTGTTAATAATCCGCTGTAACAACAAGGTTACAGCCGGGCCCCCCTGTGCTGCTAGCCATGAGGGACAGGGATCGAGAGGGCATGTTGTCTTCCTAACACTTCCAAGGATCTTGTCCACATCCTCGGTACTGACAGACTGAAACTGATCCAGACTAACCAAGTTCACGGATGCCCTGGATACCTCTACTCTAGGTTCTGCTCTAAGGCTGGCCTCAAGACCTTCGCTTATCCGAGAGATTTTATCCGTGAAGAAGTTGTTAAATTGGTCGCAGCAGGCCTTAGAAGGTTCAAGGATCTGGTTCGGGGCAGGAGGGAGCTGAGTTAGCTCCCTCACTACCCTGAACAACTCTGCCGGACGCGACTCCGCGGACGCGACACGTGCAGCATAGAACGAATTCTTAGCTGCACGAATCGCCTCTCCATAGTCCTTCAAAAGATGGTCTAGGAGAGTCTTGTCGGATAAGCGCTGGTGTTTCCGCCAGCGGTGCTCTAGCCGTCGCAGAACCCGCTTCCTCGCCCGGAGATCTTCCGTATACCAGGGCTTATGTTTGGAAGCAGGCCTGAGAGGGCGCTTGGGAGCGATACTGTGTATAGCCTTTGATAGACCGGTATCCCAGATACCGGTCAGGGCATCAACAGAGTCGCCGTCATTTCCAACCATAAGCCCCTCTAGGGCTTCCTGGAACCTATTAGGTTCCATCAGCCTTCGAGGGTGGACCATTCTAATAGGTCCGCCACCTCCGGGAGGGATCTGGGTAGAAGCCTTGATCACAGCCTCTACCAGGAAATGATCCGTCCATGACAGGGGGGAAATATTGGTTATTTCCGCCCACGGATATTCCATGCTCGTACAAAAGACCATATCGAGCATATTACCCGCAGAATGCGTTGGACCCGAGACCAGTTGAGACAGACCCATGGAAGTCATGGTATCCATGAATTCACGAACCGCACCGGATGGAACATAGCTGGCCGCGAAGGGAATGTTGAAGTCCCCCAGGGCTAAAAGCCTGGGGGATTCCAACAATACCTCCGAGACCAGCTGTGTCAGTTCGTTAAGGGAGTCTGTTAGCGCACGAGGTGGCCGGTACACCAACAGAATCCCTAAGCTGTCTCTGGCCTTCAAGGTCAGGTAAATACACTCGATGTAGGAGGTTTGACGAACATGGTTCCTGGAAAGAGACAAGGTGTTCCTATGGATCAAGGCGACACCCCCCCCCCCGCCCACCTAACCTGGTCTGGTCCTTCACTGAGTACCCGGCAGGTAGGGCCTGCTTACTTACTAGCAAGTAAAAGGAATTGTACTGAGTTGGGGGAAGAAGGAAGGAGGAGCTAAATATATGTACAGTGGACCTTTGGTATCTGCTGTTGTTTGGTTCCAGGAACTCCCAAGGATACCAAAATCTGTGGATGCTCAAGTCCCATTATATACAGTGGTGTAATAAAATGGTGTCCTTTATATAAAATGGCAAAATGAAAGTTGGCTTCCTGGAATTTATAATTTTTTGGAACATTTTCAAGCCGTAGATGGTTGGATAAAAAAATTCATGGATATGGAGGGCCAACTATATAGAGTAGCAAAATCAAGATTTGCTTTTTGGAATTTATATTTTTAAAAGTATTTTCAAGCTGTGGATGGTTGAATTTGTGGATGAAGAATCTGTGCATACATAGGGCTGACTGTATTAAAAAATGGGTGTGTAGGGTTTGTTGTCTCCAATATAACACTGTTGTATTTGAAACTGGAAGTTTAACGTATGAATAAAAGGGTTGTCCTTAGCAATAGCAATAGCATTTACATTTCTGTACCACCTCATAGCGAACTCAGCAGTCTCTAAGGGGTTTACTTTAAGCCAATTGCCCTCAACAAGCTGGGTATTCATTTTACTGACCTACAAAAGGATGGAAGGCTGAGTCAACTGCCCCTACGTTTTTGAAAAACAATGACAGAAATGGGGTAGTTTCTCCCCCCAATGGTTATAATAAAAGTACTCTGCTAGACAATAACTTAGGAAAATGACCTGGATCCTTGAGGGGAAGAGAGTAAAGTCTTGCCTGTAGGCTAAAATCTGTATTTTATACTATAGTTACCGTATATAATTGACTATAAGTTGACCTCATGTATAAGTCGAGGGCAGGTTTGGGGCCAAAATTAAGGATTTTGATATGACATGCAACAAAGGATCTAAATGATGAAGCAAAGGAAAACAATGCCAAAGAACCCATAAAATTCTGGCAGGCATAACGGTTTTGGCTCACACTAAATGCTGGATGGAAGAGAGAACAGAGGGAGGTCAGTGCTTCTAGAACTGATTGCACCCTTGTCTTTCACCAGGGGATGGTTCCCTTTTTAATAAGAGTTAAAGTATAGTATTTACATTGACCCGTGGATAAGTTGACCTAGGTTTTGGGGAGCAATTTTTTGACTAAAATTTCTAGACTTATACATGACTATATACAGCATGTCAAAACTGAGCTATGGTTATGTCAAGGGCCCTTTTTTCATAAAGGAAAACACCTTCTTGAGAAATCTCTCCCCCCCCCTTTTTTTTTATACAACCCTGAATGAAGCTGCTAAAACTGAACGTGGGAAGGTGCCTTACACTGAGCTAGGCCACTGGTTCCAGACTAGCTCAGTTTTTTCTCAAGAGCAGCTTGTCAGGGTAAAAGTCTTTCTGAGTTAGCCCTAGCTCGAAATGTTGGGGTTTGAACCACTGACCTGAATAAAAAGCACATAATCTACCACTGAACTCTAGCTATAACTTGCAATTCCTTGGAAATGTCATCATATAGTCAAATCAGAGCAAAGTGGCAAAGGAACTGTATTGTATTGGAAACAATAACATGGGAAAGACTTTTTAAAATGAATAATCTTTAGAACTAAATTGTTGTTGTGGTTTGGGTGAAGGAGGAAATATTCCCATCCTATCAAAGTTACTCCTTACAATATGAAAAGGGAAAAAGAAACTATTTACTGTAGCCCTGTCTTACATGTTTTATTGAACTGTTATTTTGCAGATCTTTTGAAGTGAAAATTCCAGCCAAAACAATCAAGTACAACTGCTCCATGCCCAATCACACAATATAAATGTGACTTTTACATGAAATGTAACCAGGGCTGCCAACTCTAAAAAGGTGTTCAGTGCAGATATAACTGTCTCTGTAAACATTAATGACTTCAGACTAGTTAAATGTGTGCCCAGTAATGGAAGGCTGTTAGCCTGTTTCCCCAGTTTGAGAAGAGCTTCAGAAAACCTCAGATAGCCACCAATAGTGCAGTTTATCAGTTTAGAAGACAGGACACAGAAGGCACAGAACCTGGCTCAGTATTTCCCAGCTCTTGTTTAAACAATTGACACATATGGTTGTATGCACAGTTCCTTATGCAGTTAGAGATATGCTCACAAAAGGCTTTTGGTGAGCATATCCCTGGCTGTAGTGGTTTGAGCATTGGACTGCAGTGCTGGAGACCAGGATTCAAACATGAAATCCATGGGGTGACCGTGGCACGTCACACACTCTCAGCCTCAGAAAATGGCAATGGTAAACTCCCTCTGAAGCAACCTACAAAAACAAAAACAAAAAAACACCACCTGATGATAGCATAAGCTTAGAGCTGGTATAAATTGGAAATGACTTGAAGGCACACCACCACCATCACCACCACAACAAAAGTACAATTGTTCTTGTGTGCCTTCAAGTCATTTCCAATTTAGATTAGATCAGCTGGCCCCATAAACTCTAGGAAAAAGCCATATTTTTACTTGTTGCCAGAAAGATACCAGTATTGGTGCCAATCAGGCCTCTAAAGGAAGGGTATTCCATAACCGGAGTACCATTTTGTGGGAACAGTAGTCTCAAACAGCTAAAGACCACTGGATTGGAGAAAGCTGGTCTGAGCAGTTCCAGTTAAAATGTACAGTATAACAACATTTTTCATGCTCATGGAATGGAATTCAACCTTCCAGCAGAAAATTTGTTGTTTGCTTTTGCATGCTTTTGCATTTCTAACTTATGGGACCCTAAGGTGAATCTATCCTGGGATTTTTCATGGCAAGATTTATTCAGAGTGGGTTTGCCCTGGATATATTCTGGGCTCTCGGTTTTTGAAGAATCCCAGTCAGATAGTATAAATGCCATGACTACTATGAACTTGTTATTATTTGCTGTCAAGTTGTCTTTGACTGATGTTAACCATATGAATGGGAGACCACCAAGAATCCTGGGCACCAACTGCCCTGCTCCAGTCTTGCAAAATCTGAGCTATGGTTTCCACCTGTAACACAATCTCCCGCTCTTCTTACTGCCTTCCACTTTACCATGTATTATTGTCTTTTCCAGTTTGCCACATTATCTCATGTCCAAAGTACATCAGCCTCAATTTAGTTTAGTCATCTTCATTTCTAGTGGGAATTCAGGCTAGACTTTTCTAAGACCCATTCATTTGTCTTTTTGGCAGTCCATAGTATCCACAGATCCCTGCTCCAGCATTTCAACATTTTAAATAAGTTGATTTTCCTCCTGTCAGCTTGCTTCACTGTCCCATTTTCAAAGCAGCTCGCGAGAAGATAGTCTTTTTAAAAATGTTCAAACAAATGCACAAAACTTTACAATGTTAAAATGCAGTTTAACAAATTTTAAGATAAAAACACAATCTTGAATTTAACAGGTCTTTGCCTACTAAGAGAAGGATAGCAGGGCAGGGCTCAGCCTAGCCTTCTTTGGAAGGAAGTTCCACAGTTTGGGAATAGACACTGAAAAGACTTTATAGTGAAACAGGGCAAAGGCAGCTGGAGAGTGCAAGGACAATTTATGCTCCTGTGCCCCCATAGCATGCTGAACATTCTGATTTTTAGCTGAAAATCCAGTGTAGAAGTGACAGAAGTCTTTTTCCAGATTACACTTCTGCATTTTTCAACCTATTTTCTGTAAATTCAGGGCTGTACAACAGGTTTTCTGTGGACTGAAGACTGTTTTTCTGTTTTAAGCCACTCTATGCAGCTTTAGTGATTTTTGTCACCTGAACATATTTTGGTGGGTTGTGGGAGGGGAGTTGCCAAAAGAAGGTAGGGGCACTTCCCCCACTCCTGCTATGACAATGTCAGAGCCTCTAGAAAATTAATAATTAATGACAATAATTTTATAATTTACTAATTATTTACTAATTGAACATGTCTTCAGTCAAAATGTGAAAGTCTCTGGATCCCTTTACAAGCTCTGTAAAACAAATCCCATAGCATACTATTCACATTGCTTCTTCATCCAAACTGAAAGTGTTGACCTTAGAAATACATTTAAATGGATCTCTTTTCATGGCAACACCCAACTGACTTTACCTAAGTTTTAAAAATCCAATTAAAATAATTTTTAAAACCTCACCAATTTGTCCTTCATGCAGGGTCATGCAATATTCCTGTGGTGTTACATATGAGACACTCGCCAATATCAATATAAACTCATTAGGAGATAATAATTTTTGACTTCATTCTAATTAATGCAAGGACAGGCAGGCATTAACTATTCATCAATATCATTTGCAGTTGTTGCTTCATGGCATCAAGTTGGCTTCGATTTAAAGTGACCCTCTGAATGAGAGACCGCCAAGAGCCCTAGCCATCAACAGCCCGGCTCAGGTCTTGCAAACTCAGGGATGTGGCTTTCTTGACTGCATCTGTCAACCTGTAATTCAGTCTTCCTCTTTCCTTACTGCCTTCTGCTTTATCAAGCATTATTGTTTTTTCCAAAGAGTCATTATAATATGACCAAAGTATGATAGCTTCAGTTTAGTTATTTTGGGTTCTAGTGAAATTTTAGGCTTGATTTCCTCTAAGACCCATTCAGTTGTCTTTTTGGAAGTTTATAGCATCCATTGAACTCTCCTTCAGAACATTTCAAATGAGCTACGGTAATTATTTTCCCTGACAAGTTTCTTCATTATTTAGATTTCACATCCAAACAAACAAACAAACAAACAAAAAATGGAATTACTATGGCATGGATGATCTTGACTTTGGTATTAAATGATGCATCTTTACACTTGAGGGCCTGGTCTTCCCTTCATAGCTGCCCTTCTGAGTCTTTGTCAGATTACTTGACTCCAATCTCTATTTTGAATGACTGAAACAAAGTATAGAAAATATTTAATGATATCAGTGTCTTCTTCACTCTCTTTAAAGTTATGTAGTCATTATTTTTGTTTTCTTACGATTCAGCTGTAGCCTTATTCTTACACTTTCCCCCTTACTTTCATTAACAGTTGTTCCAAGCCTTTGCTAATTTCTGTTAATATGGTATCATAAGCATGTACTGAGATTTCTTCCTCCACTTTTCACACCTCTGTCCTTTGAGTCTAATTGTGCTTTCTATATGATATGTTTTGAGTATAAATTAAACAGTAGAATGTTACAATGCAACCTTGTCTAACCCCTTTGCCAACTGGAAATCATTCTGTTTGTATTCTGGCAATGTCCTTTTGTCCAGAGTACAGGCTACACATCAGGACAATGGAATGATGTGGCACTCCCATTTCTTTCCTACTAGTATAATCGAAAATGTTTTTTCTCAAGACTACGAAAGTTATTTCTTTCAGTTAGGGGCTGTACAGACTAGCAAGAAATGCTAGCATCGCGGTGGAGTGGGGATGGTGACTGCATGTCTTGTGCCCTGACTTTGCCCTGATGCTGGTATCACGCTACCCACCCACCCATATTATGCATGGCATCATGCCCTTTCTTCGGCCCAGTGTTTAGATGCACTGTGCCAAAGAATCTGTGAAAAGCTGTGGCAAGGGAGGCTTTTTGCTGCTTTAAGAAATTGGCCCAATCCAGTGCTCCCAATTGTGGTGCGGAGCTACTGTATTGGGGTGGTCTGTACAGCCCCTTAGTCTCAAAGGTGTTTGAACATCCCTTTGCATTCTTTAAGATTATGTTCTTTTTTAAAAAAGCAAACCATGATTCTGATTTAATTCTATAAGCAGCAGTGGCTTATAGAATAATTGTTTTTCTGCCTTTCCTCTAATGAACTCAACATTAGACATTCTCTGTCTCCCCCTTTATCCCCAAAGCAATCCTGCAAGAGTGGCTGAGACAGAGCGATTGGCCCACCATCACCCAGTGAGTTTCTTGGTCCGGGGCGGGGGCTAATACCTGGATCTTCCAATTCAGTACAGCACTCTGGCTCTGTCTGCTTTATTTATTCTTTTTTGTTTATTACTAGTTGTTATTCTGGTGTTGTCATTGGGTTTTACCTTATATTGCTCCTTTGTAAGTCAATCTGCAGATGTGTTCTGCTGAACAGCAAGATTTATTTATTTATAAAAACAAAGCCATTTCCCAAAGGGTCCAGGTTCTGTAACTATCTTTCATCTGCTTACATTTCTCTCCTTATTCTTGAAGCTAGAGGGTCTCAAACACCAAAACCAGAAATTTATATGCATTACAGGCTTCCTTCCTTCTCCCCCTCCTTTTGGCAAGCAAACAAAGAACAAATTAGTTATATGAGTGTGGGTGAGGGGCTTGCCAGCTCCCCCTTCCACTTCCCTCTGAAAACTCATTAAAATTGTGGCTAGTCAGCTAATCCAAAATAAAACACCTGTTTGCCAGATATACACAGCTGGACAGTGTGCATTGCATCTGATCCACCTGCAAAGCATATGCCATGTTCAGTACCCATGGCTTATGACTTTATTCCAGCCTGTTCAGTAGAGAAGTTTCAGTATACAGAGGCTAAGGTTTTTTTAAAAAAACAAACAAACATGCAAAAACATTTATGTGACCTGCAAAGGGGCTTTGGATTTATTTTTCTCAAACAGCAGGTACAAGTTAACCAACAAAGGGATGATAGTGGATGAATCACTATAAAGTGCCTTGTTGGTATTGGAAGGGCATTGAACAGCAGTCCTTTGCAGCCTCTCACCTGGGATCACGTGAAGAGGGATCTGTCTGATTTCTTTCCTAAATTATAGCCATGCTTCAGCCAGGAAAGGGCTGTACCTCAGTTGAACTGCATGCATCAAATACAGAAGGTCTTAGAATAAACACCTGGAGAAGAAGGGGGGAACCTCTCTTTTGACCATTATAGCTTTCCCCCCGCCAGAGTATTCTGTTAGGATGGGTAGGACTGGCTCCAGTGCCTATGAGTCAGTCAATCATATGCCCTCCAATATTTTACAGATAAAAACTGGGACACATGTGGCCAAACAACACCAGAATGTGATAAAGATGGCAAAAGTGATTAATGAGCAAGAACATGCAGGTTAGGAGAGGCTGCAGCAGCTTGCTTTATCTGAGCCTACTGGCAAGGGCATGACTCTGCTTCCCTTCTGTCATCTCGTCTGCTGAGTTAATTTAGGGCAAACTGCTTTTGCACCTTGAACTCATTTTTCAACAACAGAAGTAAGATGAAGAAAAAGAGAGAGAGAGGGTGTATCTACACTGTAGAAGGGTTTGACACCACTTAAAGTCCTGTAGCGTCATCCTATGGGACCCCGGGATTTGTAGTTTTACAAGATCTTTGGCCTTTTCTGCCAAAGAGTGCTGGTGCTTCACAAAACCCAGGATTCTGTAGGATGGAGCCATAGCAGTTAAAGTGGTATCTAACCACATTGTTTCTACAGTGTAGATGCACCCAAAGTGGGAGGAACTTCAGGAAGAGAGAGATACTGGTTCATTTTCGAAGCAGCTCAAAAACTGGGATGGCAGAGGTTTAATAGGGACTGTCCCTGCCAAATTGGGATGGTTGTAGAATATACAGTAATGCCAACCCCTCTCTCACATGTTTTTCTGCCACCACTCCTTTCTATCCTCCCTCTCTCTTATGTCATCTTTTCTTTCTCTTTTTGTTATCCATTCTCTCATTTTACCTGCTATCCTCTCTCTTATTCTCTTCATATGTGCACTGATGGTGTCTGGACTGACAGTTACTGATTAAGAAAGGGAGCCTGGAGCTATGGTAGATACCTTGATGAAAACTTCAGTCTCATGTGCAAATACTGTGAAAAGGACAAATTCCAAGTTGAGCATAAATAGAAAGGGAATAAAACTGCCAGTACCATCACATCTTTACAGAGATCCATGGTGCTTAGAACATGGTGTGATGACATTCTGATGATCACACCTGAAAAGAGACATTGGAGTTTATCAAATGAGAGGAATTTCTCTTAAATTCGAATGAAAAGAAAGTGGGGCCAGAACGCATTCACTTAAAGTCGCTAGTTTCACGCAATTACGTGAATACGCATTGCATTCGAACTGGCTCCCCATTGCCCCAAAATAGCATGCCATTGCCAGAATTTGCATGTGGCCGTCTATCTCGCAATAACGTGAAACCACATGATTGCGTTCGGACTGACTTCCCATTGCAATTTGTGTGTAGTGGGTTATCACGCAATAACGTTAAACCCCATGATTGCATTCAGATTGCCATCGGATTATACTTCCAATTCCCCTTGTCTGATAAACTCCATTGTGGAGCCAGTAAAGGGCAAGTACAAATAATCTCGAGGCTGGAGGAGGTTCCTTGAGAAAGAAGGGGAATGTTTGAAACTGTTTGGCTTAGAAGGGGCCAAAGGGAAGCCATCATAAAATAGACTGCATACTAACAGGTCCAAAACCTGATTCCATGACTACTTTTGCTCAAGTAGCTAGCAATTTATGTACAAATAGCTCCTAATAATTAGGGAGATTAGGATTTAGATTTGGGGGGAGGGGGAAGGAATGGAGATTTGTATGAAAATAGCATGCAAGAGAGAAAACTGCAATATTTCAAAAGGATAGATGCAGGGTCTGGGCAGGTTTTTTGTTTGTTTGTTTGTTTTTTGCATGGTTTCCAGTAATTTCTGACCTATGATGACTCTAAGATGAACCTATCACAGGGTTTTTGTGACAAGATTTGCCTTTGCCTTCCTCTAAGGCTGACTGTGTGACTTGCTCATGAAAACTCAATGGGTTTGCATGGCCAAGTGTAGATTCAAACCCTGGTGGTCTCCAGAATCATAGTCCATTGCTTAAACCACTGCACCACGCTGGCTGTATGGGGTAGTTATGATATTTGAAAACCAGCTTAAAGCTTTTAAAAAGGCAAAGCATGGGGCCATTAGAAGAATGCCTTGGCTATCTCACAGTCCAGTTCTTGGTCCCCCTCCAGGCACAGTGACTGGAGAACACATCATAAAATTTGTGCTGTCAGTCTTACAACCACAGTCCCTTCCTATTGTTGCCATAAAAGGTGAGAGGATGTTGGGTGTCCCCACCAGCAGTGCCAATGTCTCTTTGACATTGTGGGGAACTTATAGCTGCAAGAAGAGGGTAACTTTGGGGGTCTTTTCACTTATGTATATTAGGACTAGCTGCAGTGAATAGAAGGATTTCATTTAGAAAGATGCAAGGGTTCATACAAACATACACAAACTAATGTAGCCTTAAGGCTTACAATGCTATCAGAAAGAAGGTGTAGAAAGTTGGATAGAGAGGGATCAGGAATTAAAGAGGCCAATGATTACAAGCCCTGAAGAGAGGTCCAAGGAAAATGGACAGTGGCTCAGACAGTGTCTGAGGTCACACAAAGAGTGTAGAATAACTTGGCTAGGGATGGGCTGATATTATATCCCATTTATTCATTGTGAACAAGGTCTTGATGACTTGACAAAAGGGGTCTGGAACAGCTGATTTTTTTAGCTCTGGAATGACAAAACACTGATTAGATCTGAGACAATCCCTTGATGGTTGGACAGGCAGAGTGAATAGGAACATATTGTGAGGTGAAGTGAATAGGAGCACATTATGAGGTGCTTTGCAGTGGGACTGTCTCCATTCAAAGAGGGAATACAAAGAGCTGTGTGTGTGCACGCGTGAGGTGCTCAGAAAACCCATTTCCTTGTATCTGGGTGTCATGCATGTCCTCAGGTCAGTGTGACATGTCTATTTTCCTAGTTTCCAGAAGTCACTGTGGTCTCAGAACATGCCCAACACTAGATATTAAT
Source organism: Sceloporus undulatus (assembly GCF_019175285.1). Taxonomy (NCBI): domain Eukaryota; kingdom Metazoa; phylum Chordata; class Lepidosauria; order Squamata; family Phrynosomatidae; genus Sceloporus; species Sceloporus undulatus. The sequence goes on from NC_056522.1 coordinate 204,803,024, forward strand.
TATGAAACTGCACATCCAGTGGGAGGAGTGCAGGGTATGCTAACACTAGCTTCCACTAATATGGGCACTTCCATAGAAAACAAAACATAAAATGTCCTTTTGTTTACTTTCCTTCTCTTTGCTTTTCTGAAGCCAAAATTCTGCATGAAATGTTGGCTGGGGTCTAGCTTTGGTTTTGTTAGCTTTGGAGAAAAGCCTGTTTTGCCACCTGTAGCAAACTCTTTCCAAACAGGTCTGAGTGGGCAGAAAGGACTTTGGGTTTCATCCAAATCTGATCCAAATCTTTATATTAAAAATTATATGCTGTGTAGAGAGAATGGAGATACTTTTTAAAAAACAATTGAATAGGCTGTTATTCAAGCTTCATGGTAATAGATTCAGAAAACTCGGGTTGGCTGAGTGAAAATGGGAGAGGGCTCCTATACTTTTAATGGATGTGTAGAGGAGGGCATTTCAGCAGGTCTTGTTTTTATCTGATGTGTGATAAAAACAACAACACAATGCATTAATGGTACAGGGGTCTGCTCTAGTTTTCAGTCTGGCAACCTTGTTCAGAACAGGGAGACAGAATACTTCTCCCCAGAGCATAGAGCTTTATCACATGAGAAAAGCTATTGAAGCACTTCCCTTCCTGAGGAAGACCATTGTAAGAGTGTGGGTTTTGTCATGCTGAAAAAATCCACTTGGCAAAAGTCATACTTATACAACTGTCTCCCTCAGAAAGGAAAACGGAAATACTATGACAGCATGCGATGAGGCACGGAGAAACATGCTTCTGTCTGGCTCTGTTTTGTCTTTCTTTTCTCTTGCGATAAGGCTCATAGTTAAACTATGGCATTTGCTATTGCAAAATGTAGTGATGGTTGCCAATTTGAATGGATTTAAAAGGGGATTAACCTAACTCATGAAGGAAAATACAATCAATGGCTGTTAGTGAGGACAGCTCTATATTATCACCAGTATCACAAGCATCCTGCTTCTGAATGCTAGTTGCTAGGGAGTCAGAGCATGATTGTGCTACAGGTCTTGTACTGAAGTCCTGGGCTGCATCTACACTGCAGAATTAATTACCTTAACACCACTTTAACTGCCATGGCTTAATGCTAGGGAATTCTAGGATTTGTAGTTTTGTTAGATAGTTAGGCTTCTCTGTCAGAGAGCTCTGGTGCCACAACAAACTACATATCCCAGGATTCCATCGGATGGAGCTGTGACAGTTTAGTGATGTCAAACTGCATTATGTCTGCAATGCAGATGCAGCCTCAGTCACCAAACACTTGTTCAAATGAAAAAGACTTTACTTAGTGGTGTCCTCAAACTGGCCGCATTTCGTTGCCCGGTGCCAAGCCATTCCCATTCAGTGCAGAGGTGCGTCATTTGGCTTGGCCGGAAGACTTCCGTTCAAGCCAAAGGACGCACCTCACCACTGAATGGGAACGGTTTGGTGCCGGGTAAAGAAATGGGGCCATTTTGAGGACACTTGGGTGTGTGGTAAAATATGTTTTTCTCGACCTCGTGCGGCCCTGAGTGTCTCCTTCCTGTGCCCGGAACAGGGAAAAAATGTGTGCTATAAGATCCCTAGTCTCCCATGGCAAAGAGTTCCATAATGTTTGCTTTGATTGAACAAAGCTGCTCCTACATTTGTATTACAAGAGAGAAAGAACCTAAATTCTGAGCAATAGTCAGGAAATAATAAAACAATTGAGTGGCTATGTGTCTTATGTTACAGAAGGCAGGCCTGTATTTAAGGACATCTTCTATTTGAAGGACTGTGTAGTCTGTGTCTGGTTCAAAGGCATAGAGCCATAAAAAGAGAGCCCACTAAAGGGCTTTGAAGTTGCCCGTTGCCTGTGAACATCTGGGGAACAGACTGAACTGATACACAGATCACCTGTGCACAGGCTGTTTCAATATGGTTAGATACATTGTATGTCTGATAATATTTTAGTAATTATATCTAAATTTGCATCTGTATATACAATATATATTGTGGGCCCATTGTATCCATTGGGTTTTGCTTGCAGGATCCTCGTAGATCCCAAAATCCATGGATGCTCAAGTCCCATTAAATACATTGGCATAGCAAAATTGTGTCTCTTATGTAAAATGGCAAAATCAAGCTTTCCTTTTGGGAATTTATATTTTTGAAAATATTTTCTTTTATTTCTGCCTTTCTTTTAAAAAGGAACCCAAGGTGGCTCACAGTATAAAAGACATTAAAACAACATGTTTAAAAACAATTAAAATAACCTAATTAGAACACTAGAAGGTTAAAATTTAAAACATATAAAAGTTAAAAAAACCCAAAAACCACCCCCCCCCCCCAAATAAAACCAGGCTTGCATGATTTTAAAAAACTTGCTTGAATAAAAATGTTTTTGCTTGCCAGCGGAAGACCAGCAGGGAGAGGGCCAGCCTAGTCTCCTGTGGAAGGCATTTCCACAGGCTGGGAGCAACTTTCTCACTATCTCTCTCGTGTCCTCACCAAGCGAGCCTGTGATGATGGCAGGACCAAGAGAAAGCCTTCTCCTGAGGATCTTAGGGCTCTTACTGGTTTTGATAGGATCACCTGCCAAGGCATCAGGAAACTCCCCAAGAGCCATCAGGAATCCATCCAGATGCATAAGCCTCTGCAGGGGTGGACCATGTTAATTGGGCCCCCACCCCTACAGAGGCTTTGAGTCCCAGTGAGTCTAAACCCTATCAGGTAGTGATCAGTCCAAGACAACAGAACTAAAGAGAGTTCCTCCACTCCCAGATCACTATCATCCTGCTCTAAACATAAAACCAGATGTAGAGTGTGCCTTGCTATATGGGTGGCTCCAGATATTACTTGGAACAGCCCCATGGTTGTCATGGCAGACATGAAGTCCTGAGCTGCTCTCAACAGTGTAGCCTCTGCATGGATGTTGAAATCCCCCAGCACCACCAGTTGAGGATTCCAACGCCACTGTAGGGACCAACTTTGTTAGCTCAGGAAAGGAGACTGTTGTGCAGCGGGGTGATTGGTGCACCAACAGAATACCTATTCTGTCCTAGCATATCCATTAGACTGTGGAACAGGGCAGCTGGTAAGGGAGATGGAATCCTGATAGACCACTGCAACTCCACCACTCTATCCCCCAGGCCTCGCCTGCTGCTGTACGGGGAGGCCATGTATAACTGAATCCGTGGATAAAGAATCTGTGGGTATGAAAGGCAAACTGTATAAATTAATGTATGCAAACATTAAGTCAAATACTCCCTTTTAGTTTCTTTTTGGAAACACGTATTATATGGTGCTGTAGGCTATATTTCAAAAGAAGGAACTGGCAAAAGTACCTGTATCAATAGCAAGTACATTTCTATACCACTTATTAGTGAACTAGCACTCCCTAAGTAGTTTACAATGTGTAAGGCAATTGCCCCCAACAAGCTGCATACTCATTTTTACCAACCTATGAAAGGATCGAAAGCTGAGTAGACCACTGCACCACCAGGGCTCCATGTAAGTATTTGTTCCCTAAGAAAACTTACTGAAATTCATTGATGTTAACTGCTGTCAAGTCAGCTTTGACTTACGGTGATCCGATAGGTGAGAGACTCAAGTCACCCTATCTTCAATATCCCTGCTTAGATCTTGCAGATTCAGGCAACTTGAAGGTGCACACACACACGATCATCCTAATTCCTATGCGTTCAAAATCTGCATCAGATGAGGTGACTGTCCAGCCACATCTCATCCCACATCCTTTCTGTAATAATAGGCCTTGTGGAAAGAAAAAGAAAAGACATTTCAAAATCTTATTCTAGAGAGGAGAAAACATATTCCAGTTGCATTAAAAGAGAAAAGAATCTGTTACTGCATTGTTCCCAGTCTGTTCTCCAAAGCGACATTTGAATTAAACAAGATGGCTCAGAGAATGAGCCTCCATAGTCCTTTAAACACACACACACAAACTTATGGGTGAATTTATAGCTTGCTTTGCTCTTGGAACAAACACCTTCAAAGGATTTCTGCTTAGGGAAGGTGGAGGATAAGGGAATTGAAGAGGGAGAAGGAAAGGAATCCAAACCTTAAGTAGTCATTTAGAAATGCTGCATCTGTAAGCTGCCGTTTGTGAGCAATATATGCAAATGACAGGGCTAGAAGGATTTAGTTCTATGGGAAATGCTTAAACTGCCTTCCTAGTGTTTATTACCTGAATCACCTTGGGGAGTCTGATAAACACCTGTGAACAGCTGAGTAATACAGGAATGGAAGCAAGCTTTTCACAAGGCTTGCCGTGGTACAATAAATGATGCACACATTGATGTGGAACATGTACAGACTATATGGATACAAACCAGAGTGACTCCTGTCAGCCAAACAAAGAAAAATAATAAAAGTTAGCACCTCAATACAGTAGTCAGGGCTTAAGGAGAGGACAATGGACAATAGAGATCTGTATGGCCTAGAAAACAATTTGCAGTGCATAGTTTACTCAGAAGTAGGTCCTACTATGTTTAAATTCCACAGAAAGAATTATTTTTAAAGATTGTGGCCAAATTGGGCCCCTCCTGTTTGGACGTGCGTACATATAATTACACATGTTTGAAGGTACATGAGCAGTTGAGTAGTAATTTCACTGAAAGTGATACTTAAATATATCCATCATCATTTAGGCTTTAGACACACAGTTAAATATTATTGATCATTTGCAGTTATGTGCATCCATGTGTTCCTATATTATACCCCAAAGTAAAGGTAGCATGAAAAGGGTAGAAGATAGAGTGCAAAATGGTACTTGAGTTTCTAATTACTTGGATTGCTTTTTAATTTTTTTTTTAAAGGAAAGCCACAAGCAAATTACAGGCATCCATTTTTATAGTATCACAAACTTCCAAGCTTCTAGTCATGAACATGGTAATTTTTATTTTCATTTTACACCCTCTCAAGATGTCTTGTTAAAAACATTTTATTGACGATCCTAAAATTCAGTACATTTGATGCCCTTGGCACCTTAAACAGCTAAAAGTTCTTCAAAGGGAAAACAAAAAAGATGCCAGCAATAAATATTTGACAAATATAAAGAATATGCACACTTTCCTCAAGCCAATGATATATTTATCTAACCATGGCTCTATCTTTTGCCATTCTTTTCCTCCAGTGATGACGCTGCTGTTTGACATGAAAGTGCATATACTGAGGTCTCCTTCTAAAAGCTACATGGGTAGCTCCCATGCAGCTCTATTTATGTGGGCACCTGGAAGTGGTTACAAGGCGCCCTGGCTTGCTGTGTTATTTTAGACAACCAGGTGTAAATGGTCTTTATTTGGAGCAATTAAAATTCCAACATTTGCCTCTCCTGACATGCAATTACTGGAGCTCCGTTGGTTCCACTAATTGCTCTTGCTGAGGACATTGGTGAGAAGCCAATGATTTTGATGGGTAACGGATTATCATTTTTACCCTGCTACCTGTGGGAAAAAAAAATCATTTGCAAAGTCCCATGTGTAATTAGCACAGCTCATGATTAATTGTCCTGCAAAATTAGCTTCACAGTTGCTTTTATTTTACTGCTTCCAATATTAATTAATGTTAACTCCGTTTCTTCAGTTTTTAGCTTCTGAATATTCAGCATGGCTTTGAAAAATTAGTTAAGGGGTTTGAGTTGCATTAGCATGCCGGGGCTTTGATTTCGGAATAAGTATTCTGATTTAGAAGATCACACTCAGGTCATAAATAATTTTTATAAGAGGACAAACAAAGCATCAAAGCATCACGGGAAGGCATTCATGCACTAACCAAAAGTAAATTGCCTCAGTAATGATTCATTCCCCCAGTGCTTTTGGGGAAACATCAGCAAATCTGCAAACTGCTTCATTGTGTGGGGCAAAACAATTCCTAGCTGACAGGCAATCAATGTATATATTTCCTAATCTGTTACTATAGGACAGTGGGGGGGGGGGGAATCTTTTTTAAAAATGCTGCAGTAGTAGCTTTGTGGTAGAAACTCCTCCTCTAAACTTGGATTCTCTGCAGCGTAATGCCAGCTCCTTGTGTTCTATGATCTGTAGGCTGTTAAGTTTGATGGCACAAACTAGAAAATGCCAAGTGCCTGTCTTTTAATGCCATCTGCCTTAGTGCTCTTGTAAGTATTATGCTTAAACCTCTGTGTTTATGATAGGCTGGGGGGGGTGTGTGTGTGATGCCCCTCTGTAACCTTAAGTGTTGAGTGAGTGACATAAAAACAAGAGGGACCCATTGAAAAAGTTAGTTTTGTTTCAAAGCCTTTGAATGTGTGCTTAACAAACTCTGCAGTATATAAGAGCATGAGGCAGGGATGGAAAATGAATGGACCTCCAGATCTTGTTGCACTTCATTTTGCATCAGACCCCATTAGCCTGGTCAGTGGTGAAGGATGGTGGAAATGGAGATCATTGTTATCTGGAGATAGCACAAGTTTTTGAGCATTAATGTAAAGGAAACCCTGTGGGATCAAGCCAAAGTTCCCTCTAGTCAATATTATGTTTCATGGAGTATAGCAAGAGCTGGTGTCTTCCCATGTCACTGGGATGGTGAATGTGTTATGGGTTTTACTCTAAACTTTAAAGGAACTATCCGAGATGCTGAACTATTTGAAGGATAGTGTTCAGTACCTGCGACAGCTGCTTGCCACAAGCAAGATGTGAGGTTAACAGCCTTTTCCCACAGAGCTACACCAGCATTCCTTGTATACAGAGGTATGTTGTTTCTAAAATGGGAGGTTTATCACCCTGATGAGTAGTAGCCACGGGAGGCTATAGTTTCCCACTGTGGCCTTCTAAAGCTATCTAAGCAGGTGGCTATCATCATTACATTTTGTGATAGTGAATTTTCTGATTGCCTGGAAATACAGGGATTGTTCTTGGATGAATAATCTCACACAATAGAATCCAATCAATAGGGTTTATTGTTAAGAACAACTTTCACACTCTTAAAGTAATTAACAGGCTGCGATGTCCTCTGTAGCCATTGGACTCCCACCAGCCACAGCCAGCAGGGATGAATGGCACTGTAACCAGGCCACAGTCTTGTAGGAAGCATCATTCAGATGGGTTTCATTTCTTCTAGTTCAGTGCTTATGGCTGCCAAGGTGTCAGAGCATGAGCTGCTTTTCCTCCTGTACATAGGGTTGCCATAAGTCAGGACCTCCAAACCGGGACAAATGTAGGACAACATTTTCAAATGTAGGACATGCGAAAAAAAAACTTTAAAAAGGGACACCCTCCTCCTGTTTCCCCCTCCTCCCCCTCCCCCTCCCCCTCACCATGCGCGAAGAAAGTGCGCTTTTCCCTCCCCCTGGCTGGGCCAGAGTCTCACTCCTCCTCCTCCTCGTCTGAGGCTCCACCTCCTCCTTGAGGTTGGCCAATGGGAGACTGGGGCTGGAATCAGCCCCACCCCTGCTGCTCTGCCATTGGCCAGCTTCCAGGGGACAATGGCACTCCGTTTAGACACGCACGTGCGTGCGTGTGCCAGAGGGAGCTGCTGCTGGCCCTGACCTGGAGCAGAGGAGGCGGAGGAGGAGGAGGAGGGTGGTGCGGCCGTGTGGGAAGGCGGAGGAGGGCGGTGCGGCCGCGCGCAGGAGGTGGAGGGTGGCAGGGCCGCGCGCAGGAGGCGCTGCCTCCACCTCCGCCTCTTCCGCGCAGCCATGCTGCCCTCCTCCACTTCATCCACGCGGCCGTGTGGAGGAGGAGAAGGGTGCGCGGCTGTGCGGAGGAGGAGGAGGAGGGTGGTGCGGCCGTGTGGGAAGGCGGAGGAGGGCGGTGCGGCCACGCGCAGGAGGTGGAGGGTGGTGGGGCCGCGCGCAGGAGGCGCTGCCTCCACCTCCGCCTCCTCCGCGCAGCCATGCTGCCCTCCTCCGCTTCATCCACGCGGCCGTGTGGAGGAGGAGAAGGGTGTGCGGCTGTGCGGAGGAGGAGGAGGGCAGCGCGGCCGCGCGGTGCAGAAGGGGAGGAGGCGGAGGAGGAGATGGGCGGTGCGGCCAGCCGTGTGCATTAGTGGCCAAGGCCATGGCCGGATGAGTGGGCCTGGCTCAGAGGCCGGGCCCCAACCCATGATTTGGCGGCACCCGGAATGGGGTGGGCCTGGTACCACCAAAACTGGTACAGTCCCGGGTGCCGCCGGGATATGGCATCCCTACCTGTACACCATTTTAATCTTTTTATATTGACAAGTGTTTTCCTTAACAGCTCTCCTGAATCTATCTTATTTGTTTGGGCCTGCCTGTTGGGCAGTTATGAATTTATAACCTAGGGTTATGCACTCATGATTCTTTGCCATAACAACAACAAAAAGTGCACCTCTTTTGGATGTTTAAAATTAGCAACGTTTTGACAAAATTTCTTTCATTAAATCGAATATATTTAACCAATAACTTTTTGTTACACAGCATTTCCACCACATATCTATGTATGTATGAACCCACTGATTGGTGACATTTCCAGCAGATATTATTATTAGCTTGTATATTTTAGTCAATCTCACTGGCATTAAGTGCCATCTATTTTGCATTTTGTTCTCTCTGGTTTAAACAAGTTCTGTCATGTAAAATGAATTTTGATCCAAAATTCTTTATACTGAATATGATAAGTGACGAACAGATGGAGAAGAAACATGGTAAACTATTATTTATTATGTCTTCACTTGCTCGAGTAGTATTTGCTAAATATTGGAAAAATAAGAACTGTCCAGATACAAAATAATGGTTAAACAAAGTTGTGGATTACATTGAACTAGTTATATTGAAGGGCTGTGATTGGGAAAAAGAAGAAAAAATTGGGATCCACTATTAAATTACCTGAAAAAGAAAGGAGAAAAGTTAGTTATATGATACTTTGGCGGGTTACACACTGCCAAAAAGTACGTGCTTGGCATGTACTAGGGTTAGAAAGGGGCATCCTTTCCAGACGCCCTAACCCTAGTACATGCCGAGCACGTACAAAATGGCGGCGCCCATTCTATATGGGTGCCGCCATTTTGATGTAGCGGACACTTAGCGTCTGCACATCTTGGCACCATTATGATGCCGCAAGCCCGCCAATGCGTTTTGCGGCATCATAATGGTGCCGCAAAAAGAAGCTGCATTTTGCAGCTTCTTTTTGTTGCACGAGCGAGCCGCGTGGTTTGGCCGCTGTGGCTCCCTCGCACAACAAATGAGGGCGGCAGGAGACCGCCCTTTTCGGGCGGTCTGTAAAGCGCCTATGTGAATTTAAGTGAATCCCTCTCTTTAAAAAGGGGGGGCATTATGCTGCAATCTGATCTGAAATAAAAATAATTCATTTTTTAGGTAGGAATAAAATACTTCCCGTTTTTTCTTGGAACTGCTATGGATATTCTGAGAAAAGGAAAACTTGGGCTGCATCTACACTGCAGAATTAATCTGGTTTGACACTGCTTCAACTGGCATGGCTCAATGCTCTGGAATTATGGGATTTGTAGTTTTGTGAGGTATTTAGCCTTCTCTGTCAGGGCACTCTGGTGCCACAGCAAACTACAGAGCCCAAGAATCCATAGGATGGAGCCATGACAGTTAAAGCAGTGTCAAACTGCATTTATTCCACAGTGTGGCAATAGTCCGTTGCTTTTTTGTTTTTAAATCAAACCCCTGAGAATGTGAACAACAGATAGAATGACAAACAGGAACTTTTCCTCCATCTGTTTGCCTCCTGAAACAACAAGTGGCATCTCCCAAGGAAGAGCTGTACTTTGTAGCTCCCTCTTCCTTATGGGAATGCAAGTTCAATAGGCCTCATAGTTCTGCTGGGCCTTTCCTTGCTCTGGTAGAAATAATATCTAAGACTGGAAGGTTTACTGCAAGGACTCTCTCTGGGAAAGGCAAGCAAAGCAAGAAGCCCACCTGGTATCCTTCTCTCCCCCTAGACCCTATCTCACCTTGATGGTGGGTTATAGCATGCTCTGCACTTTGGCTGATGTATATATCTGGCACAGTGCACAAAGAATAAATTAATGCAAATCAACATTGATTTTATTAAAAATGTCAACTTTATATTTACCACTGTATTAAAGCACTGTTGGGTACTCAATAATGTCAAGAGTCACAGACGATGAAAACAACTTTGAGGTTACATTGTCATGGAGATGAGATGTGTAAGCACTTTGTACACAATATATTTCTTCTATTATGTTAATTTTTTCTGGAATAATGTATCCTTTTTATCACCATGTGCACCTATGTTTGCAGGAGATTAGCCTGCTTAGTCTCTCTCTCTCTCTCTCTCTCACACACACACACACACTTACACTTGTCTCAGATCGCCAAAGCAAATAGAAATCGATGCAAGTAGCCAAAGTGCTGAAGTCATTTCAATAAATGAAGAGCTCATTAATTTAAATCTTCCACCTGACATTGTTAGGAGTTTGTTAAAGGCAAAGTCTGTACACTTCTAAAATCTAGCACTATGGCTGCTGCTATAGTTTTTGCAGCAGCAATACTATTTCGTACAGACGGTTTGCACAGATATTAAAACAGTGGTACAACATTAGATACTGTACCAGAAAATTTGTAGAGGGATGTCAAACTCTGTAAAAGAAGATTGGGTATTTGCACAGGCTTGAATCAGGCTGCTCTGTTTCATTAACTCTATAATGCATACATAGGTTATTCAGTATAATATTTGGGGATGGGGTATGCTATGCACAGAAGAACAGAAGGACCTTGGTATCCTCTGGAGTTTTGTTCCAGGGCACTATCCAAATGGACACCAAAATCTCTGGATGCTCAAGCCCCATTATATATAATGTCATATCAAAATGTTATCCCTTATATAAAATGGCAAAATCAAGGTTTGTTTTTGAGATATTCTAAAACAAACATTTTCAAGTCATGGATGGTTGAATCTGTAGATACAGAGGGCCAAGTGTAATGGAATTTCCTTGTTTCCATTTGTCACTTTCTTTTCCCCTTTTTTTCTTTCACTTTAACTGCATCATGGGTTGCAAGGTAGTGGGAGATCAAACTGCTTTTGTGCTCAAGACAGAGTTTTATATTAAGATGGTTATCTGTTCCTACTAGTTGCTTTCCAAACAAAGGGTAACAAATTTTGGAGGGTGGGGTGGGGTGGAGAGATACCCAGAAGGGAAATTACACTGGACTGAGGGCCTCTCTTCCAGCCCTGGAGATTTATTAGGGAATCTCAAGCAAAGATACCTTTAAAATAATAAGTCATTTGACCTGCAAAAGGGTGAAGAGCAAGGAGCAATAAGCCTACTGTTAGTGCCTCGCCTAGCCCATATTTAATTTTTCATCCATTCTTTAGAGCAAATAATATTTTCAAGAGACATTTTGCTTATGTGGCATATTTTAGGAGTCCAAAGGGGGTGAAAAAGAGAAGGAATCAATTGGGATAGCTTCTGATGACTTTGGGGAAGCTTTCTCTAGTGGAGGACTTAATGTTTTTGTCAGTCATAGCACAGCCAAAGGCCTCCTCTTTTTACCTTCATTCAGGTAGATTAAAAAAAAAATGTCCACTCACTGCTTAAACCTGGGTATTTTAATAAAAATGGCAGTATAGTTGTTGTGTGCTTTCAAGTTGTTCCTGACTCATGGCAACCCTATCACAGGGTTTTCTGGGGCTGAGAAAAGGTCACCCAGTTGGTTTTCATGGCCAAGCAAGGAATTAAACCCTAGTCTCCAGTGTCTCCAGGGTTTAAGTCTAACACTCAAACCATTGCACCATGCTGGTTCTCACCAATGTAGTTCACGGTTTTAAAATGTCTCATGTCCCCAAGAGTGTTTGGGGGTTTAGAATCAAGGGTATTCCACAATATCTAAGCACTCAGGGGCAGAAGATGCATATTCATATGAGATGGAATGTTCTTCTGAGTAGTGTCAGCCAACTTTCTCACTAGGAGTGGGGATAGCCAACATTGTGTTTGGGGACAATGTTTCTCCCAGTCGTTGTTGAGTTTTTGTCTGGTTTTTTCTTTTAAACTGTTCATGGCAGGTGGCTGAATTTTGAGACACTGTTTGCAAGTGACCTCATTGGGTGACAATGTCCTAAAATGCCTATCTTGTAAGCCCAGTTCTGTGTGGATTCTGCAACAAAATGATGCTGGGAGACTAAAATGTCCTGCCTACCCCCTTTCCTTTGCCAGCCATGAAAGCATCTTCAGATCCCATCATGCATTCTACTGGATTGTTGTTGCTGCTGCAGTGCTGTATTTACACACAACCTACAAGTGCCATCCTTTCTCAGATGCATTGTAGGTGAGATGGGACTTCATGGAGGAAGACTGGGACAGCCATAGTAAAATCCAAAGAAATTATGAAAAAAAGAAAAGAAAAGAAAATGTAAGATAAAATATGATGAGATGAGATATGGGATTTGAGTTTCTCACATACCGCATCTTGTTTAAGGGGTTTCCTATGTAAATAAAGCAGAGAAGAGCATTGTTAAAAATAAAATAAAGTACAGTATAGTCCTAGACATCATGGCCTGGATTCTGCAATGACAAATTGCTTGTGCAATAGACAGTAACATGAGAGGCTTGGCAATTTCAGCTTTTCCTAGGGTTGCCATATCTCAGGGACTGGCCCTGAGAGACATGTTTCCATGGTTCATCTCTAGGCCAGAGATGATGATGATGATGATGATAGTAATAAATAATTTATTTATGTTTCCTGCCTCTCCCTGCAGATCGAGGCGGGATTCTCTCTCTCAGTTGCTTAAGATGAAGGTGTCAAGTCTCCAGTTCTGGTAGTCTCAGCTCCAGGCAAGCTAAAAGGACTGTGTGCAAATGTTCAGTTCAGATATTAAAGCAGAAGCTTGATACAATTTTCAATGCTTAATTGATTTGTTGCTGTAACTTGCAAAGACATCCTGTGTGTGTGTGTCTATATATTCACTTAATAACCTTCCTCTTTTCCCTCCCAGTCATTGCACTACCAGGACTCACCCTATGTTCTGTTCTCCATCTACCTTCTGGCTTAAAGCAAGTAGGCCTGATTAAATGTTCCTTATTGTGATTCCTTAAGCAACTGAGAGAGAGAATAATCCTCTCATTTCACTTTGCTCTGGAAATAGCCCGTTAGCTAAGGATATTATTAGATGCAGGGGTGGAGGGGTGGGGAAGAAAAAGGCATACTTCCAGGATAATTGTGCAATTGTGCTGAACATTTTCAGATGACATCATGCTTATCCAGGATTTATCCCGGGAAGAACCAGGAATGTTCCAGCAACAAACCATTCCCAGGACTTCCCCATAAATGGTTTGTTGCTGGAGCATCTTTGAATCTTCATGGGAGAAGTCTTGAATGAGCATAATGTGTCTGAATATCTTCAGTGCGACCACACAACTTTGCCAGGAGTATGCCTTTTACTCCCAGCTCCCCCCCCCCCCCCCCCGGTCTGATAATCTCCTAGGTTTTGTGTCCTAATTTCCAAACAGGAAAATATGTTCCTTGTGTACATGCATTTGAATGACAATCTGGAAGAAACTGTGACTGGGATTTGTATTTTGGCGAGGTCCTTTGAATTCTCAGTTCCAGCTCACACTCTGAACTACCATTCCCAAAGTGCCTTGAGTGCATTTCAACATTACAGAATAAAACTGATTTAGTCCCCCTCTTCTCAGGGTACCTTGAAGTACCTCACCCAACTACAAATCTCACAATTGCTTAGGATGTAACCAATGACAGCTCAAGTGGTATGATACTGATACATCTGTTTAGTGCAGTCAGACCCTTGCATTAATGTACCAGTCTGTTTTGGAGGGCTATGTTATACATTTCTGAAGTATTCCATCCCCACCCCCCACTGCCACCACTTTTTTTTTTTTTAATGATCAGAGGCTTTGTGAGATGGCAGGTTGGTTTTTAATTTTTCTTACTTAGGACCTTGTTTTGGCAATATATAAATGCATTGATTAAAAAAAAAAATCAAGTATGAAAGGGGAAAAGTCATCATAATTCTGTATTTGTTAGTCAGCTCTGCAGATGCTGGAAAAGTCATGCTCCTTCTCTCCCAAAGGATAAGGCTCAGTTTTCAGAAGGGGAATGCAGCAAATACAGAAAGAGATTCCATGGGAAAATATTGAGGTGGAGGGTGGGAGACTTCCCTGCTATTTCCAAAAATATGCAAATACACACCAGGTCTGTGGGCAATTTAAAATGGGAAACTGTACAAAGGACTAGAGGTGGAGACACAGGAAAATAGAAAAGCCATCATGTTCATCATCTAAGTGAAACAAATGTGCCATCATATGGGAATGTAAATGGAAGGGTGCGGCAGCATCCCTGATGTCAGACAGATGTTGATACACTGGAGGCAGCCTTTGTGATTGATTGTTATGAACAGCAAGTTTGGAATATGCTAGCTTGTCTCTTTTGCCTTTTCATTTTAGTGTCTATATCGTTGCCTATTTAATTAGAAGCATCCCTTCCCTGCATAAGAATTGCTTTCATGCTGGATCATATCCAAAACTTGGGGAAGATACTTTATTTTTGGACTACAGCTCCTAGAATCTCCCAGCTGGCATGGCTGCTGACCATTTTATTTTATTTTTTAAAAAATAATTGGATTTAAAAATATGATTTTGAAGAAAATAAAAGGGGGGGGGAGAGAAGGGAGAATATGGAAGGTGAAGTACACAGAATATGAACACAAGCTAGGCAAAGATATATATGCTGGCCATATTTTGAAAAAAAAATTTCTTGAGTTGGCATCTATAAAATAAACATTCATGAGTAGCTAAAGCATTGAGAGCAGATGCTTCTGACCATTGAGAAACAGATGGTGAATGTTTATCTGCCCAACTATGGAGTGTAAGGTTTTTTTTGCAACACTGAAAGCATGCCGAATCTAGTCATGTTGACCCTCAGTTAGATTCCTCATTTCAGGAATCTAATTTAAAAGAACACATGAATCTATGTTTGTTTTTGTTGTGTGCCTCCAAGTCATTTCTGATTTATGGCAACCCTAAGGAGACCCTATCATGGGGTTTTCCTAGCAGAACTTGTTCAACAGGGGATTGCCCTTGTCTTCCTCTGAGGCTAAGAGAGTGTGACCATGGCTGAGTAGGAATTTGAATCCTGGTATCACAGTGTCCTAGTCCAATAGACCACTATACCACACTGCCTCTCATATGCATTTATGCCCCCCAATTTCTAATACAAACAAATCCTTAATTGTAGCCAGCCATATCTGTATGACAGGCATGGAGGCAATCGTCTTCTCTTGTGGTTTCTTCCAAACAATGGCAATTCAGGAATTATGTGTTGTTGTTGTGTGCCTTTAAGTTGTTTCAGACCTATGGCAATTCTAACATGAACCTATCATGGGATTTTCTTGGCAGGATTTTTTCAGAAAGGGTTTGCTTTTGCCTTCCTCTGAGTCTGAGAGTGTGTGACATGCCCAAGGCCATCCAGTGGGTTTCTAATACTGAAAAGGGGTGGGTGGGGGGTTGAACCCTGCTCTCCTGGAGTTCTAGTCCAATGTTCAAACCATTATACTATGCTGAACACTCAGACCACTACATCACACTATCTCTCTATTCAGAGATTCAGAAACTGCCTCTTTCTATAGGGGTTCCATTTAACAATCATGGATTGTAGACACTGACACCCATAAATCTGTCTAATCTTTCTTGTTTGAAAAGGAGTGAGGAAAGAATGTCTTATAGGCTACAGGCACTGCCCCAAGCCTGGCTTTCATGATGCCCAAATTCCCCAGCAGTCTCCCAAAGCCCACAAAGTCTTTTATTGACTAATTGTTTGCAGAAAACCATCTCATGAGTGTAGGAGAGTATGCTAGTTTTAACTTCTGTATGTTTTTAATTGTTTGATTTTAAATAAGGTGATATTTTAATTGTGTTTTAATTTTATTACAATGTTTTCAGGTAATTTCATTTTATTGTCTGTGATGCAACTCGAGTCCCACACCCAGA
The DNA here is from genome assembly GCF_019175285.1 of Sceloporus undulatus. NCBI lineage: Eukaryota > Metazoa > Chordata > Lepidosauria > Squamata > Phrynosomatidae > Sceloporus > Sceloporus undulatus. The sequence continues at coordinate 204,818,931 of NC_056522.1, forward strand.
AAAAGGTGACCTATACATTCAATCAATCAATCAATAAATTCATCATCAATCAATTCTTTCTTTAAAAATGGGCAATGGGGGGGGGCAATTTTTCATCCCCAAATGGCCAAAACCACATGAAAATCATGCATGGGTGTGGTAGTTTGGCTTTCCCTTCCCCACACCCCAACTTCCAATCTATAGTTGCCTCTAAATCAGTTGGAAATGTGGATGGGAAATGACATGATGTCACATCCAATGTGCCATAATGCTTCAGTGTGGGGGTGAAAATTGGCTCCTTTGTTCACCCTTTTTAAAAAGCCATCACTACTGATGACTATGGGCCAGTTTGTAATCTTCCTAATTTTGACATAAGGTTGAAGTGCAAGTGGCAACACATCTCTTGGCTTTCTTGGATGAAGCTGATTACTTGGATCCATTCCATTCTTAGTTCATCCCTATTTTCCTACTTAATGGTTTCCACAGAGCTTCAAGTAGAAGCTTTACAAAGGTTTAAAAAGAATGTAACTTCTGATATTCACTAATGCTTTTAATAATTTACAGTAATATTCCCCAAAATTATGAACACAGGTGAAAGAAAATGAAAAAACCCAGTCCCTCACTTTTGTTGGCAACCCTAAATTGCACACATACATGTGAGTGCCATGAATGGAAATCAAGGACTTGTCTACACTGGCCAAAAGCCCTGGACTCACCCTATATCCAGTGTGCTGAGTCCTCATGACACATAGAGTAAATCAACTTCCAAGAAACTCCAGAGTGAATCCAGGTGTATTGGACTTGAGGACAGCTGTATTAGGCTGGGTCTGGAGTGACTCAGTTGTTCACACATCTACATACCCTCCCACTGCCCATTCTCCTTGGTGCCACTGCCATTGCCACTGCCACTGTGGCTTCGCCAGCCATGCAGGTCCCTGCGAGAGCCTGGCTGTCACTACCACTTTTGCTGAGATCAGAACAGGGCACTTTGCTACGTGATCAACAAGGAGAGGATTACTCTACCCCCTCTTTGTTGATCACATCGGTGCCCCATTCTGTGATACTATTTTCTGCTTATAAAAGAAATGACAGTGGCACAGAGGGGGATAAGCCAGTGGGGATGATTCTACAGCTCGTCATCCATAGTTTTTTGTGGCCAGCAATGTGTCAACCCAGGGCAGCTCTGGAGCACAATACTCCATTTAAGGAGGCCAGTGTAGATGTGCCCTATGACTATATCTGCAAGATGTCTTTAGCTTTGGGTCTATGGAATGTTTCTTCGGTGCACTTTGAATTTAATGGCTAATTTATTAACTGGCAAATAAAGATTCTCGTGATTCAACACGAATCTCATATTGGGATTTTAAACCTTCTTGAGGAGAATAAATGGGTTTAAGAGTTCTGAAAAGGAAGAGGTTGGCTGCATTGCAGCATCACTATTTAACAGACCCTAGTGAAGACCTCCCCCATCACATTCTTCAGTCTGTCACAGTGATAAATCTTTCTTCTTGCTTTGTAAAACTTGATTTAGTGTATGTAAATGGGTTTGTCCACTGATTTGTGTAAGAGACTAGATGGACAGATGGAAATTCTTTTAAGCTATAAATCCCACTAATCCTAGGATGTTACTGAGGTTCATATAAAGGCAATCGGGTGTTGATACCTGCAAAAGTGCCTTCCAACCTACCTAGTTAGCTTGATGAATTCACTTCTCATCAGTTTGTTTGGGCAGATGACATTCGATCTTTCCTTACAGATGTGAACCATAGCAGAATGTCCAGCCCTAATGCATGAAATGATAAATTTGTCTATGGTTTGAATGGCTCACATTCAAAATGGGAGGTTTAACCTCATCCAGACATTTCTGAAATTTCACACATCTGTTTTATTTCTGCAAACATTCCTCAGTTTCTCTTATTCCTCACAGATAAGCTCATTATATAGACTGTAGAGGTGGTTTCTGTCAGCCTCTAGGAAAGTATTAGTTTCTTGCAACACCCTCACCAAGCAGTGTCAAGTTGCTTTAATTGTGTAATGTAGTCTTAGATCCAACCCATTAACCTGAAAACATTGCTACAATATTTTTGTATGTTTTTCGGGCTATGAGGCCATGTTCTAGAAGAGTTTATTCCTGATGTTTTTCCAGTAGCCACGGCTGGCATTTTCTCTGAATTTTCTCTGAAGATGCCAGCTACAGCTGCTGGCGAAACATCAGGAATAAACCCTTCTAGACCATGGTCTCATAGCCTGAAAAACCCACAAAAAACTATGGATGCTGGCTGTGAAAGCCTTCAACTTCACATTGCTACAAGGGTCAGAATCTGATTCCTCTGAAATTTCACTTGCTGCTGAATAACCAAATATCGCTCTGTAACATATAATATATAATATACTGTATAATATGCATGTTTGGTTCTTTATTTTAATGAAACCAAAAGTACAAAAAATTAAAAAACCTCATGAGAAAGGATAGACAGAAATGAATATCCACAATATAATTGAGTCACAATACCTTGTGTTTAACTAGTGGTCCTGAACGGAAATGCACAGCCCTTCCACATCAGTTGCATCTATCACATTTAATGGAGACTGGATGAGCAAAAATGAATGCAAAATTCAAAATCAAGATGAGATGATTCGCTTAAGTTGAGACAACCTTAAGAAGTCTCCTGAGAAGACTTTGGGGTGTACTTGTTTATTTGTTTGATGGGAGGCACCCATCTATTAAACACCATGTTTATTTATCAGTGGAATAAAAGTTAATTTATTAGCAGTTTGCCAAAGCTTCTTTTTTACTGAGAGACGGGGAAAGGTTAGAAAGATTGCAGGCAAACCCCTGCTCTTTCTTTAGGGGATGAAGATTAATATGTGATAGTTCATAACATCTTTATTAGAATGCATTTATAATGATTTACTGGAATCATTCAATGGCTAAGTAGTGTCTATGGCAATGTCATTGCCTAGGTCTGGCACAGAATACTGTGTCATCTCCTTGGGTAGCTGTAGGGATATTACAGTTTCAAGTGGCATGTTCAGATAATTTTACAAACCATCATAAGAGGAAGGACAACCACATTAATGTCAATCAAACTATTAACAAAGCCCTTCTTGTCATTCCCAAATCTTGCCAGCCTCGCATGCCTATATTACTGTTGCCTGCAAAGGCTATACATAAATGAGATAACTTATCTAAGACCTGAAATCTGGCCAACAGCCAGCCTCTATTACATCCTTTTTAAAAAAAAAGAAAAGAAAAGAAATGGAACAGAAGGATATACACTGTACTTGGATTTATAAATGCCATTTATTTAAATTGTGACATATCTTATGTCTACATGATCACTGGTCTTTTAATGAAATGTGAAGACATGATGTAGTTTGCTATTTGGGAAATGAAAATGCTCTCGCCTCTTGTAACTGAGCGCTCCTACACTTCCCTCTTTTAGTAAGGCTGTTGTTGTGCATTTAATACAGGAGAATGAGCAATTTTGTAATATCTGCATTGTTGTTCAGGCTCCAGCAGCTGAAGCTCTGCTTGAATGCAGTGTTAAAGAGATGGGTGCAAGAACAAACAGTTGGTGGCTTCATTGGCCTGTATCCACACTGCAGAAATAATCCAGTTTCACACCACTTTAACTGCCATTGTTCAAAGTTATGGAATCCTGCAAATTGTACTTTTGTGAGATATGTAGCCTTCCCTGTCACAGAGTTCTGGTGCCACAACAAACTACAGTCCCCAGAATTCCATAGGATGGAGCCATGACAGTTACAGGGGGTTTCAACTGGGATTATTTCTGTACTGCAGATGCTGCCATAGGGGCACTTTTGTATTGTTTCTGATCTTGGCATAGGAATGCAAATCTAGATTTTTAAGAGAAGCACTGAAAGCTCCAGGTCTGGAGGGACAAAGCTGCCACTGACTCTTTCTCCCACACTGGGGTGTGTTTGACTAATTTAAAGTTCTTTCCATTCTGAATATGAAGTAATTGATGAATTTTGGTAAATTTCCATCTAATATGAACTAAATTCACTTTCCCCATCAGTCCTGCTGTAAAGGTATACACCTAAAATGTAACAAATAGATCTGGGGTAGTTCTAAGCCATTCTGGTGTTACTCAGATGGTTAAAAGTATTTCTCCCAGACTGTCTTGACAAAGCTAAAAGAAAGTCTGTTTCTTGGGAGATAAGAATAAATCATTGGTGATTGTTGCCACCTTTACTATAGGCAGTGTGAGGTCCTATGTCTTGAAAGAGGTTTGACACACCCTTAATGCATCTGATTCCACCTGGTCAGAGGCTGAAGATGCTATATTCTCTTCTTTCTTCTGAAAACAAGGGGAGGTGTTTTTTTTTAAAAAAAAATGTTGACCATTTATTTTATTTTCCAAGAATGAAAACATAAAGAGAAGTGGTTTATTAGCATTGATAATATGTTTTTTTAAAAAAATCTACAACTGCTTGAGTATTGTCTAAGAAGAAGATCTGCCTGTAAAAATATCTAAAACTTTCATCATATGTTTTTGAGTATCCAGAGGTTTGGAATAGAGCTTGGCAAAGATTCTTTTTTGACTTTAACTCTCAGAAACCTCCAACTATTGTGACCAGAGGTCATAATGCTTGAGTTTTTCTTGGAGCTGGAATTTTTCTTTACTACCTACTTGAAGATAGACAGCCAGCCAGGCAGGAGGCTGAGAGCCTGTGACCTGCCCAAGGTCACCCAGTGGGCTTAATGGCCAGATGGGAATCAAACCCTGGTCTCCATAGTCACAGTTCAACACTCATACCACTACGCCATACCTTTACTTAAATGTCAAAACTATTATTAACATGGCTCCTGTATTTATTTCCTAAGAACTGTTTCATTTATTAACAATTTAGGTACTGGCTATCTTTATTGTGGAAGGACTTGATGAACTCACCTTTTAATTTTTTTCAGCACTTTTGTAGAAGGTCAGCCCCAAGAGGGACACAAACACTGTTTTTGCCATCCTGGGTGCAGTCAGAGAGAAAGGAGTTCCTCCTAACCCCAGTGCCAGCTGTAAAGGGGTGCCTCTTGTGTGATCACTATAGCTCAGTGGCTGCAAAGCAGAAAATGAAGACTGTAAAAATGTCACATAAAGAAAAAATGCAGAGTGGATTCGTTTTGCGATGCCCATAATTCAGTAATGCCTTTAAGTAGCTAGAAGAAATATAATAAATGTTTTTCCACAACATTGATCATACTGTATCAGAGGAAATATTAGTGTGCAGGGAGCTATGATTATGCCGGTAGTAATTCTCAGAGTAGAAAACTACTTGGAGATGGGACCCTTTATAGGCTGAACTTTTATTGGCTGATGTTATTTAAGAATGTCTCTAATACACTGTCCTATCGCTAAATATTTTTGTGAAAACTCAGACCATCAATGGGCAGTAAATCAGAAATCCTGACTTCATGTGCTGTGTTTTTTCTCCTTGCAAAGTCTGGTTTCAGAGAAACACAAAACCAGCCATCTGACCATATTTAAAAACAAAACGACAGAAAGCTTGTAAAACAAATTCTTCTTAACTCTAGATTTGGCTAGGCAGGTTTATTGTGCATGATCCCATCCAAACATTGCCTGTAAGTATGAAATATCCCAATAACTTTAATGGGTTATTTGATTGGACAATATAATAAAAAGATGTGGCTACATGAAGGTTGCAAGGAAACATATACACAGACCTCTACAGGTTGCTTATTTGCCTTGGTCAAGAAATCATCATCAGTCACATGAATAGACAAGTGAAACCTGAGGAAGAAAATATGAGTATTGATTCCTGATTCTGCCAGCCTTCTTGTGGTGTGACAAGAATGAGAAGCTCATCAGCCATGGCTGCAGGAGAGGACTGAAAGTAGTAGGAAGGAAAGGCATATGTGAATGACAGCCACTTGCCAATCAGATTAAGGAAGGACACATAGCCTACACAGTCATCTCTCTGCATTGCAGGTTAAGCATTCACAGATTTGATTATTTGCAATTACTGTATTTGCCCTTGCCACCAAAAAAAGGTTCTCTCTAGGCATCTATAGGTACTCCAGCACAATTCTATAGTCAACTTTAGCCAGAAGTTGACCAAAGAATCACATTGAATAACTTACAATAGATGCCCAGGGAAACCATTTTTCTAGGCATTGTAGGTTGAAAATGCTGTGTGTGTGAATTTAGGGAATGGAACATGGAGGGGGAAACTGGTGATGTGCTGACTATTGTCAGGGAGGGTATGTCCTTGCATAGTAAATAGAACAATTCAACATAAATAAATAATATAAGTAAATAGTTTCCTGCCTGGCTAGAATTTTTGTACAGTAAATCTTTGGACACATTTTGTGCAGTCCTGTAAAATGTGCACTGTTGCAGGAAACCCCCTGATAACTTGCTTTGCTGTATGGAAGAATAAACATGGGGGCATTAGGTGGGTGGGTTGTTTTTGTCTCCATAGTCAATCAACCTGCCCTTATGTGTGCACTTAGCTTTACAAAAGGAAAAAGCACTCATATTGCATAAAATTAATTTGTACCAAGTATGGAAAACACAATGGAAGTAAAACACATTGGCATTTTGGACACACGTTGGAAGCAAGATCACTTATAGAGGCTGGCAAATCCATGCCAAATGTCCTCTCTTGACCAAGATCTCAGCAATGGTGAGTCTGCCTCCTTCCACAACTCTGTTTAAAAGTTAATAGTAATAGAACCTAAAGGAATGAAATTTGTGGCAGGCTTCTAAATTCAGTTTCTAATCATGCAGACACAGCAAATGGGATCTTAGTACATCTTTCTTGGGATGGGTAGGGATTATCCATAGTTTGCCAAAGTCTTCAGAACTGTTAACATCATGTTCTGTCTGTCAGGAAAATGATTGTACTCCAGGAAAAATCACTCACAGCTCCCTGGAAACAACTAGAACTAGCAGGATGCTTGACCAGAGAGTCCATTGTTTTGAGACAACAACAGTGGATGCCACATAGGTCCCTTTACAATTAAAGTAGTTTGCAGCACACTTTAAGGTCTATCAGATAAATGTATAATTCATGAATTCTTGACTAATGCTGTTATGAGAGCTTTAATACCTATAAAGAAAACACAACTGACAAATAGAAGTCATTATCAATAAACAAAGTAATGGCTTTAGATGGCACGTTGAATACTTTTCAGATGTTTAACTTGAAAGTGCCTTTGACTTCCAAATTGTCCGATACAGGCATGTTTCTACTGGTCTTGCCAGTAATCTTTTGTCTAAACCACAAGGTTGGATCTAGACCTTCTGGGAAACAACTGCTGCCAAGAACAGCAGCCAGAGTTTTCTCTTTCACTTTGCCAGTAATATCTGGTAATACAAAATTGATGACATGGCCTCACTGTGCTATGGGCCTGCCTTCCCTGCTCCATATTTTTTGTGGCTGCTGTTGGTACAACTGGGGACAATTGTAAACTGGAGCAGAGCTCAATTCCTAGAGCTGAAGGAGAATTGTCTTGGATTCATTTTTGGATCACAGCTTCCTCCAAACTTGTGAATTCCTAGATAATTGGCAGGGAAAAGAACTTGAGATCAGAAAAAATTGAATGTGCGTGAAAACAAAACTGGCAGGTTGGTCCTTCCTACCAGAAGGCTTTGAGTTATTAGCACTTAAGAATAGTGTTATTATTGGCTGGCATCCTGTATTGCAGTTATGGCTTCGTAACCTAGAGTTATAGATCCTAAACTGCTCCATATTCAGCAAGACTCTGTATTATTGTTGTTTTTCTGTGCTTCCAAGTCATTTTTGACAAATGGCAACCCTATTATAGGGTTTCCTTGGCAAGTTTCTTCAAAAGGGGTTTGCTCTTGACATCCTGAGGCTGAGAGAGTGTGACTTGCCCAAGGTCACCCAATGGGTTTTTACACTCAAGTGGGAAATCGAACTTGGTATTAATAGAAACTCCTCGACCCACCTTAAGAGCCAGCAGCTGCATCAGCAGAGGAGGTTTCTTAATTTGCTGATTGTGGAACAAGAAGGAGGGTGTCTTCATCCCTTTCCCACCAGCAAGTGAGGCTATGACAAACAAAAGCAGGCCACTTATCTCAACTCCTTGTCATAGCCTCACTTGTGGGTGAGAGGGCCCCCAGAAACCTCCTCCTCCTTGCACCTAAATCAGCTGCTAACTAGATGTTTATCACTTGATGTGGATACTGGAAGGCTTGAAGGGGGTCAGGGTAGGAAGAGTCACTTTGGCGGTTTATAGACCTCCCCTTTGGGGCATTCTGTACCCGCCCCTTTCCCCAACGGATCAGGGCCTCAGCTGCCACAGCAGCAGCCCTGAGGCCCCGATCTGCCGCTTTTCCAGGCTGCGGGGAAGCAGCAAAAGGCAGTTTCCCCACGGCCTGGAAAGGGGTGTCCTGGGGGCTTCAAGCCCCAAGGACACCCCGACAGTGGCGGGGAAAGGGAGAAAGAGTCCACTCGGCCCCTTTCTCCTTTGTGTCACTGGCGCAGCCATGTAAAGGCTGTGCCAGCAACACAAAACCAGAAAGGAGCTCAAAAATGGAGCTCCTTCTGGCGCTGCAGAAAGGGTGCCACAGGCACCCTTCCGTGGTGCCAGGACGTCACATCTGTGCCACTGTTTGGAGGTGGCACGGCCATGGTGTCGTAATGGTGGCACCCATGTAGAATGGGTGCCGCCATTTTGTATGCACTCTGTACGTACTAGGGTTGGGGGTGTCCAAAAGAGACTCCCCCAGGCAACCCTAGTATGTACAGAATACATACTTGGGTGCCCTTTTGTAAAGGGCTTTTGTTACACAGACATTAATAAGTAGCCAATGCAAGGTATAGTTGTACATCATCATCATCGTTGTTGTTGTTAACATATCTGGGGTAGCCATATTGGCCATATAGCAAAGTACAGTATCATCCAAAATCCACAAACAGTGATACCCTTCCATACAATCTGAACTGAGCCAACCAAAATGCACAATATACACTTGGCAAGTTTTTGAAGTTCCACTGGCTTTTTAATCAGACAAAAGTCTTTTAAATGATATAGGAGAAAGAAAGAAGAAAAAATTGACAATGTTAGTCATAGCCCAGCATTTAGTCAAGATACTGTGGTTGTTGTCCTCTGTTCAGATTGTATAGAAGGGTATTCATGCAGGCAGGCCCCTCTTCCTTCTTGCCATGCGGGTGCTGGGAGATTCAGTCCAGGAAACAAACTTCAAATTCCATTTGCAAGATTTGTTGTTTTTGTTGTTGATGATGATTAATATCCCATCTTTCTCCCAACATATAATTAAAAAACAGTTGAACAAAAAAGAGGTAAAAGATATAAATTTATTAATAAAATATAACTACATATAATCAAAAAGATGCATTAAACATTCAAAAATTAGCAGTACAGCCATAAACAACAGACCTTTAAAGATCCTCACACTCAGTTACTAAAAAGCCTATCAGACAGAAAAGTTTTGACTTGCCATTGGAAGGATGGCAAGAAAGGAGCCTTCCTAGCATCCATTGGGAAGTTGTTCCAAAGCCTGGCAGCAGCCACCACACAAACCATTTATCACATTCCTACCAAACAAACCTGAGATGGTGTTGGGAGGACTGAAAGAAGGGCCTCCCCAGATGTGTAGAACCTAAGTAGATTAGATAGGGAGATACTATTCTTCAGATAGTTTTGAACCCATGGTTGTGATACTTCCTTAGTTTGTTTGGTAGGAATGTGATAAGTGGTTGCCACTTACTTTTTTCCTCCTAAGAGTAACATGGCAGGCAAGTACAATATGGTCCTAGCCACACTGGGAAAAGTAGACCCAACTGAATTTCTGAAATGCTGTTAATTCAGTTTTGTTCAATTTCCATGTCAGTGAATCCATTCTGAGGATTACTCCAAACTCTAAGGGAGCTAGCCAAGAGGCTGAATGTGTTGTGGAGATATATTTCAGCACCTTGGACAGTTCCTTAACAGTTCAGAGCAAAACCCAGAGTGGATTCACTGTCCCACTCACACGGAAGCCACCAGCAGTCACTGTTTAGCCCAGTTTTTAGAAGAACTAAAATATTTGAAAGTATTTGAAAAATGGTGAGAAAACGTATTTCTGAGTATCAAGAAATTTTGATGAGAAGAATCTTGAACTGACAATAATCTTTGCAGTTCAGAATTTATTCTGTGCAAAAATGGCATGTGGTTATTTTGTGCAAAAAACAATATTTTTCTAAACACAAAACTGTATTTTCTGTATGTTGTTATAGTTGTTGTGTGCTTTCAAGTTATTTCTGACTTATGGCAACCCTAAGGTGACCCTATCACAGGGTTTTCTTGGCAAGATTTGTTCAGCGGAGGTTTGCAGTTGCCTTCCCCTGAAGCTGAGAGAATGTGACCTGCTCAACGTCACCCAGTAGGATTCATGGTGGAGCTGAGAATCAAACTCCCAAGCTGCAATTCAATACTCAACAAAAGGAACAAAGAGCAGAAAGGAACATGATCTATGTGGGTACAGATCACCTTCTAACAGGTGTGGTTTCATTATGTGCACTGACCAATCATGACAGATAGACTATCCCCACACATCTGTCCCACAACACACCTTTGCAGTTACCCGCCCTGTGGGTCCTGCATTTCAGCCGATCATATAATGTGTGGTTTTGGCCTATATTCAAGGTGTGTGTGTGTGTGTGTGTGTGTGTGTGTAAAAAGTTTAGAAATAGAGCAAATTTCTTTTAAATAAGAAAATGTATTTTCTATCTTGTCTTTTGGTTGGCACACCTTGTTACTCTTTTCCCTAATCTATTGTCTTCTTTCTCCTCCTTTTTAAAAAATATTCAAATCACAGAAGAAGGGCACTGGTTTATGTTTTTTAAAAAGTAAAAATAAAATATTTTAGCACACTTTTTTAAATAAAAAAACTAAAAATAATTGGGAAAAAAGGATTTTAAAAATGGCACGATTAGAGAAATCTCTTTTGTTTAAGCTTTTCATTTTGGAGTCATGAAATCTGCTAAATTTTCCTTCCACAACCTTTGCTAGTTTCTACTTTCTTTCCTTTCAGTCAGCAGTCTAGAGAACTTAGTTTCTTCTTTGGTTTCAGTGTGTAGATTTATGTGGGAGTAATTCCTTCTGACACCAATAGTCCTTAGTTACTTCTGAGTAGATACACATGGGGCTGCATTGTTGACTTTATCTGTTTTTAACAGAATACATGGAGATTCTGACCACATCAGCAAGTCTGCCTGCTTAAGAACTTTTACCCAAAGGGTTTGTGCTATTTTCAGAAGAATGATGGCTGGAGAGAAGCTGAGATGATGAACTACAAATGGCTAGGTCTGAGCAGAAGCACAGGCAGGCCAAGAGAAAGCCTGAGAGAGGTCTCAAGGAGCAGAATTTATTTATTAATTCCAGATTATTATTACCATTATAGAAACTCTTCCACTAGGGAGAAGATAGCAATAAACACAGATAGTTCTCAAGTTAGCACACCCATTGAGACTACTTTGAATGAAGACAAACAGAATCAGCATCTGAGAAAGCAGGCTAAGGGGCTGTACAAACAGCTCCTAAGGGGTGGCATGCAATCACCCCTTTCCTGGCCAGACCAGGGCCGCGGTAACCTAAGGCCATGGCCCTGATCTGGCCTCGGGAGGCTGCAAAGAGCCGCAAAAAGCAGCTCCTTTTTGCACCCTCCAAAGGGCGCCCTAGCCATGGTGGTGCAGGTGTATGGCACCCCTTTGGTGCTGCATCATCTGAATGCAGCGGTGGAAGGGTGTCATGATGCCGCGCGCCATCTGGAGAAGTGTGCAGCATCATGGCACCCTGGTGGCATTGTCAAGGTTGTGTGTCATCTGGACACGGCACCCTGACTCCACCCCCAGGCTGGCACCCCAATTCATCCATTGGAAGCAGAAGGAAGAAGGCATTGACTAGTTCCAGTATTAGCAGATGTTGTTCCCACCAATCTACCTTGCCGTGAACAGAGGCTTGCAAAGTTCTCAGGGCCCTAGCTGTTACTTAGCTGCAGCCAGGATATTAGCAAATATCCTGCCCAGAAATAAGGCTTCTATTTATGAGGAGGCCCTACTCTCAAGGAATGTTTCTATACTAGGGCCCAGGTCTCTGTGTTACCCCCTGACCAGCCCATGTGTGTAACTGTTGGTACTCTCATAGGCTGTAGAGGAGGGAGAGATGACGCTTCTGACTTGGGGGCTCAACTCTGTTGAAGACAACCTACTTCACTGAGCAGATCTGGGGTGTCCAAGAAAGGCAGCAAAAGCTAGTTTTGTTGTTGTTGTGCCTTCAAGCTGTTTCCTACGTATGTCAACCCTAAGGCAACCCTATCACGGGGTTTTCTGGAGCTGAGAGTGTGTGACTCACCCAAGGTCACGCAGTGGCTTTTCATGGCCAAGCAGAGAATCAAACCATGATCTTCAGAGTTGTAGTCTTATGCTTAGACCACTAAACCACACTAGCTCTCATAAGTTAGCTACTTACTTAATATTTTAATAATTTTTCTTCTTCTCAGGAATTGGAAGAAGCAATCCTGGACCGGTGCCACAATGTATTGGCTGGTCTATGTGCCTTGACTTTTCTAGGAAAGGGAAGTATTTTCTGTTCCGCTTCAGACAGTAGAATAACTTTTGGAGATGAAACTAAAATCAAGACATACACATCCAGTCTTTTATATATTCTTTCCCAAATAGATGAATGGTGAACTGAATAGACCCATTAGGCTGGAACTCTGTGACTCCCTCTGCAAGAGATAATGATGCCAGTGATAAAATAGCAGTCCACACATTGTTTTCAAGGCAGGCCAAGGAACAGTGGATGAGGAATATTATTGACCATCTTGTGAGGAAATACTTTGCTGAATACACGTACTCCATAATAGAAAATCTGATACTTTGGCAAGACAGTCCTATGCATGCCTACATAAAATGACATATAAGTGATTTCACTGCAGCTTATTTCCCAACAAGTGTCCATGAGATAGCAACAATAAAATATTAATTTATTCTGAAAGATTGCCTTTTCCCCTGTTCTAAGCAGAGAGTAATATGGAGGATGTGCTAAACTGTCTGGACAGCCACTGGGTGGCACTGCTGCATTCAAATGCTGGTACTAAATTAATTGAAGAGGAGGGTTTGGAGAATGGCAAACCCAGATGTATATGTAGTGGATTTGCAGAAACTCCTAAGATCTGCTTGACACATTGCAAAATGCCTGCAGTTGGAATTAATTTTGCAAACGTATGCTTCCTCCCTCCTCCCCACAGTGGATTTGAAAAGAATGAGAGCATCCCCTACTAAACTTGGCTAAAAAGTGGTGAGAAAAGCATTCTCCAGCTGCCAAAACCACAGTAGTGAAGCCAGAAACACTCTTAATTTGAAAGAAGCCTTGCAAAGACAAGACCCTCCCCATATCTCAGCCACAATATTGGTGAGATACATCCATTAGTATTGTAACTTTACAAAGGATGCATATGCACTGCAGAAACAGCACAGTTTTGACACCCTTTTAGCTGCCATGGCTCCATCCTACAGAATCCCGGGATTTGCAGTTTGTGAGGCACCAGAACTCTTGGGCAGAGAAAGCTAAAGGCCTTGTAACACTACACAGCCCAAGAATCCATAGGATGGAGCTACGGCACTTAAAGTGGTATTAAACTATATTATTTCTATAGTATAGATGCACCCTTATAGGGAAAGTGAGACTGATACCTGTTACAGACTGCCAAAATAAAGCTGCTTCGGGTCTCTTTGGAGGTATGCTGTTTAAATGATGCATGCATCCTAAGAATCCGGAAGCTGCACCAAAGCTGCACTCCAGTGCTTAGGAATGGAGTGTGGCTTTGGCGCAACCTCCTGACTCTTAGGACCCATGCATCATTTAAACAGCATACCTCCAAAGAGACCCAAAGCAGCTTTATTTTGGCAGTCTGTAACAGGCCTGAGTAAGCAAACCTGTTTAACCCCCCAACCCCAAGAAATAAACTACAATGGTAAGGTTTCAGCTGCTCATATCCAGTATCCATGAACTGATATGTTGGATCCAATTCTTAATCCAGCACAGTGACCATAATGTTACTTTTATTTTAAAGAATAATCTCCTGTCCAGTTTAAACATGCCATAAGGAAATGCCATGAGACAATGTGACTCACTGAAAAAGACACCAATGCTTGATAAAATAGGAAAAGATGGAGATCACACTACATGTGGATTGACCCATTCAAGGAAGCCACACCTCTGAATTTACAGGACCTGAGCAAAGCAATTGATGACTGAGGATCTTGGAGATTTCTTATTCATAGGGTCGCCATAAGTCAAAGCTGACTTGACAGCAAATAAAAACCATTATTCAAGGGACTTTCTAGGCCAAGTTGCCTATAAAGGCAAAGAATAATTGTAAGGAAAAGACTTGAAGTTGCCATTCTCTGTGTGTGCCTAGAGCAGTATTTCCCAAACTGTGGTCCTCTAGGTGTTTCAGACTTCAACTGCCCAGAAGCCCTAACCCTTTGGGCCAACAACTACGAATTCTGAGATGTAATGTCCAAAAGATCTGGAGGATGGAGGTTTGGGAAACATTGGTCTAGAGAATAGACTGAGAAGTAACAAAGGTTACTGAGGCATAGTCTTTCTCCTGATGGTGAGAAGTATTGCACATATGTTTAAATTATAGCCATTATTTCTGAATATGAATCTATGTGTCAAAGCAGATGGGGCAAAAGGAGTGGCCAGAGGCCAGTCTTCCCTGATCGCTGCAGGAGCACTGCAGGACTGTGGCAACCAGACTGTGGTCCTGAGGGCGACCCCTGCTGCGGTACTGAATGGCTGCGAAAAGGAATGGCTGCGAAAAGGCTGCTCCTTTTGCGGCTGGGTTTGGACCACATTAGGTGGCCCCAGCATGGCCCCTGCATGATCTGAGGGTGTGCGTCATGTGTACACCCACCCCAGATTGGTTTGACGCTGGCCCTTTTTGGGTCAACTGTTTGAGGCCTATATGCATATTCACAATAACTGTACAAATCAGTGCCCTTTGTTCTTCTTTTGTTTTTCTGGTTAAGCATTTTCTCTTGTTTGTTGATCTGTAGAGATCTATCCTAAAATCAAGAATGATGGAAAGTGTCTGGATGACAGCTTCCTGGATGCTCCAGGCAGCATGTCAATACAGGTTGCAAGAAATGGGCCTTACCTGTTATGGCCCCCCAATTATAGAATACTCTCAGTTTGGAGGCCTGGTTGGTGTCAGTATTGCTGTCATTTTGGCACCAAGTGAAAACTGATTTTTTACTAATGCCTTAGCAAGCCTAATTGGTTGTATACAAACCCTCACATCTACATGGTTTTAAATAGTTTTAAACTATTTTAACCAGTTTAAATATGTCTTTTCAACGTTCTAAGCATGTTTATAGCCTATTAAGATATTTTTTGTTAATATATGTGGATTTAAATTAATCAGGTTGCTTTTATGGTGCACTGCCCTGAAATCTTCAGGTAAAGGGTGGGATATAAATATTTAAAGCAACAATTTTTCCAAGGTCTGAAGACCAGATATAAATAGGTATACATACTTATACATACATATATGTGGAGCTTATCGCTTGGCTATTAAAAGTGGCTTATCTCCATCCAGTTTAAAGCTTAATTCAGGTGGCATCCTGATCTTATTGGAAGGTTTTTGCCACTGAATTTGCCACCTGAATCCTGCCCGGGTCCATAGCTATTCCAGGAGCACTCCACCAGCCATTTTCTTAAGTTAGAAAACTCCCGGATCTGAAAAGAGCTGCAAGGAGTGTTTCTGGAAGCAGGGATGGACCCAAGCTGTATTCAGGAGGCAAATTCAGCAGCAAAAACCTTTTGATATGATCAGGATACTGCCTGAATTAAGCTTTAAACAGGATGGAAGTAAGCCGGTTTTAATTGCCAAGAGATAAGCTCCTTATCTATCTTGCTATTGGAGAGATGGGGGTCAAGTCAGGCTGTCTCAGCAAAGTCAAAGGGACAACTTGTAGAGGATTCTTCAACTCCATTAGAATTCTCCACTCCACCATGACAGGAAGAAACCAAGTTCTTTCAGGGGAGAGGCTTATATTTTCTGCAGTTTTCAGACACAAAATCTGTACACAGGATTAGCATATTTTCTGTAGCTAAGATCACACACGTATAGAGCAAGCAGAAAAGGACAGATGGACTAATCAAAATGAGGCAAGCAAGTCATCCAGTGCTACTAATAACTAGTAAATTAGTTGACATTTCCTGCAGATTTATTTATTTATTTATTTGCAGAAAAAAAAGTCTGACAACTTTCTGTGTGTTTTTGGTGTGTTGTAGTGAGGAGATCCCCCCTGTTCTGTTCATTATGGAGGATAAATCAGCTCAATTTTTTTAATCCCTAGGCACAAAAAAATAAATAAAATTATTTTTTTAAAAAAATTAAATATAAAATGAGTTTCCCCTTGTGTGTGTGTGCGCGCATGCATGGATCTGGCCAAAAGCCCATGAACACGGAGCAGGCATGAAGGTATCACAACCTGTAGCCAAGGACAGACATTTTCCATTGACAGATTTTCCAGGTTCTTTCCATTTTACAGCATCTTCTTGTTCCTCTCTGAAAATCCATCTCATGAAACATCATGAAAGGAGAATATAACTAAAAGTAAAATTCACAAAATGCTCATGTGCATGAAAAGTCCCCAGAACTCTAAAGCTGGTAAATTCTAATAAATATAATTTAATAATTCTACAAAATCTCATTAACTACTAATAATTTAGGAATAAGGTTGTCTAAAACCCATGTTTAAACCCCCCCCCAAAAAAAACCTCCACAGCAGCAATTCCTTTGGGTGCAATCTACCATATAATTAGCTCTGCAAGGAAAACCAACAGATTGGAATTATTTGGGAAGATTTCTGTGTAACCTGAGAGCAAAGATGGGCCGTTGCTTTGCTTCAAGCAGCTGAAACAACCCCCATTCTTTTTACACACCTTGAAAATTGAGAGAAAAAGAAGGCTGCCCAGAAATGGGATTAAAATAGCAAAGGAGTGATTTGTTCTTTCCTATATTTAGAAGTGAATGGCCAGGCTTTTGTGGTAACATTACTAGCTTCTGTCTTCCTTTCCCTTTGGCCTTGTATGATTTTTAAAACTTCCACGTACAGTTATGAATGGATTTGAAGCTGTTAGTCCTATTTAACAAGGATTCTTGGCCTGTGCTTTTGCAATGAGGATTTACCTTCTTGTTTCTGTACAGCATCACAAAGCTACACTGCTTGCTGTCCATAGGATGCTTTGATCCAGAATTTCAGTCATTGTTTCCACATTTAGGGCCTGGAAGGGACATCAAAGAAATGGGCGTGCTGAATCTACTGGATGCCAGAACAGTACAATAACACAGAAAGGATATAACCAAATCCCCAAGGTGAGAGGTGCTGCCAAGTCTTGCACGTAATAAAAGCAGTAAAATGACAGGAGATCTTTGACAAATGCATCACAATAATCAGTGCCAAGAGAAAGAACTCAGTCACTGAAAGGTGGGAGGAGAAAAGGAGGCTGGGAACAATATGTGGCATTTGCACATTTCCTGCTTGTATTTTCCACACCAACAAGGAAAGGAGAGCATCCAGATGCAATTGTGATCAGTGGAGAGGACAACAGATCAACCATGTTTGTTGTATTGTTTTGTTCTTGGCTCAGACTGCCTGACTAAAAACAAAACTGAGTAAGAGATCATTTGTAGTATTTTAAAAGAGAGAGAGAGAATGAGAAAGAGGAGGAGGGGGGGAACAGGTCCTTTTGTTTTCCCATCCTGACCATTTCATATTTTCCTGGCACTTGCATGAATTGTCTGGTTTCTTGAGCTGGTGCTATCTAAAGAAAAAATTTAGTTCCTAGTTTTATCTACCTCTTTCTAACTCTAGTAGGGAATTTTGCCAGTGAAAGGCTCTGATCTCAATTTCCTCCTGAGATCTGCATTTTTCCATACAGAATTAATTCAACTGTATGATCTACCCAGAGCTTGGGAAAGTTGTGTTTTAATTAATTATAATTATAATTGCAAGGGCCCCAGGGTAGTCAGCTACTACTGCAGTTACAATTCAGCTACTTTTTATTTCCTGTTCCTTGAAGTAATTAGTTACTTTTTAGTTACTAGAAAAATCTGCCACAAGCTGCTACCTTGCAGTACAGAACACGCTCCCCTCTTATCCAGTTGTGTTTTCAACATCCACAACAAAACATGAGGCAAGAGGATGTGGCTCAGCACAAGGCAGCACTTGCACCAGGGGATAGTCTTCCTCCACCATTTAGTTGGGCATCCAACCACTAGCAGCTAAACATTACAGTTACAGTGGAAAGGGAGTAAAGTTCTCTCTTCTTAAATTATTACTATAATGTAACTGAGTTATACCATAGTTATGTTAAAACAAAAAATTGTTGGGTCGATCTAGTTATTCCCAAGTTCTGCACCCAAAGTAGAACCACCTTAACTGAAGATGGTGCACTGTTTCACTGCATTTTAAAACTAGGAACTATACAAGCTATTACATCCTATTAGATGTTACATTCTTTCTCATGTAATTGTGGGTGGTAGGTTGTAAACACAGTCAGTACAAAACGTTGGCTTAATTATAAAAGAAATAATGAAATAAAACAAATATTTTCCTTTTATTCCACTCCCTGGTTCAAATTTTGTTGCATATTTTATGTCAAAAATTAATGAACCCAAATGAAATGAGAGCTTAATAAAATGAGAGGCAAATGCCTGGCCCTGCTAACTTCCTGTTTACGTCAGTATACATATCCTGACATAACATTTGGACTTTACATATAACAAGTTGGCTTCAAAAAAAATTCATTGAATCTAATGAGTCGTTGAATCAATCATCACTGAATAATTTTATTAGAGTCATAGACCAGCACATTGAGTCAATAGCCCAACTAAGTCTCATCTGATCATCGGAAAAAAGCTCTCAAAGCCCTAAGATGTAGATTGTTGTACATACTTTTGTTGAAAGTTACATAAAATTAAGTAGAATGTAATGAATTTAATTTGTGGTTCATTAATAATACACAGATGATGTAATTGCTGGAAACACTGTCTTGAGGGATGTTAACATCTGTAGGATCAAGAGAAAATTAGAAATGGACAGATTATAAGATAAGGTATTTTAAAAAGCAACAACCAGAGTAGGGAAAATGGGAGTAGAATCTATGGCTCTGTGCTATTTGTCTCCAAGTCGTTTCCGACTTATGGCAACTCTAACGTTACCACAGTTATTTGGATTCTTTTGGCAGGTTTGTCCAGAGGGGTTTCCCATTGCCATTCATACAGGCTGAGAGACTTTGATTTGTCCAAGGTCACCCAGTGGGTTTTCACTCAAACCACTACACCACGCTCCCATATCATTTTAAAAGGGTATGTCCCTTTCCTTAGCAGGACAGCAGCCTGATCCATTTTCTTTTCCTTCTCCTCCTAATATCAAATTGGCTCTACATCATCATCATGGCTGCCTTCTCCTCTTTTTAATCAGTGTACCCTCAGCCCTGATGCTCCAGAGTGTTTCTTGGAAGCAAGCTTTGGTTCCTGTCATCATGTTTCTGTACTTTCCATCTTGGGGCATGGGTGTTTGCAGTGATGACATTAGGGGTGTGTGGGAGATGTGGTCCGCACCGTCTGACACCCTAGAAGAAGGGTGACACCCAATTGGTCCTCCTCCTACATCTCACATCTCAAGGGAGGCAGGCAGGCAGGGAAGTGAGGAGAGGAGGGGACAACTTCCCAGTTTGCCATTCGCGGATGCTCAAATCTGAGGGAGTGGGCCAGGCCTCCCTTGCTTCCACCACATCATCCTACTCATGAGTAGGATGATGCAGTGACACTGAGGGAGAGAGCCACCCCCACCTCGCTGCTGCTGTGTTGTCCTATTTATAAACAGGAATACTTGGTGACACTCAGGGAACAGGCTGGTCCCCCACCTTGCTTCCGCTGCATCGTCCTACTCATGATGTGGTAGCACTAAGAGAGAGGGCCACCCCCATCTCTCTGCCACTAACCTTAGCCTCATGAGTAGGATGATGTGGTGGCACTGATAGAAAGGATCAGGTGTGCTGCCCCTGAAGCCTTGCCCCTGGGAGCCCTGCTTCCTGCACCAGGTGACTCCTAGGGCAGGGACACTGTTGGTGGCTTGTCCAATGTCCAATCATGTTAATCCAAGGGGCTTGTCTACACTAGGGGCAAAAGTCTGAATGGACTCTTGCCCCCTCTGGCTTGATCCCAGAGCCACCCTGCATAATTTTTCTTGGCGGGGACGTTGGGTAGATTGTTCACACTACCTAAATATTCCAGTGGAATTTCCTGGGTCTGCCACTGCTGCTCCCCACCATGTTGCCCCACTGTTTCTGTCACTGCTCCCCACCATATTGCCCATGCTGTTTCTGTCACTGCCGCCGCTGCCACCACCACCACAGCTAGTGCCACCTTAAAACCTCCGGGCCATTTTTGGCCAGGACTGTGAGGTTTTCCCATCCTCTCTCCCTTGGCACTGCAGGCTCCACTGGAACATCAATCACTCTGAGTCAAAAGAGGCATCCAACATGTGGTCTGGGTGCCTTAACTGACCTTAGCAAGGAAAAGAGGATGAGACACAACCTTTCTGGCTTAGCAACAACACAGAAGATCTGGGCTGCCAGAAGTTAAGGAGAACCCAGAAGGTCTTAGAACCTGAAATGGACAATAGTTAGCAACAGCAATAGCAATAGCATTTACAGTTCTATATGAGTTATCAATGAACAGCACTCTCTAAGTGGTTTACAATCTGTAAGCTAATTGCTGCCAACATGCTGGGTACTCATTTTACTAACCTACGAAAGGATCAAAGTCTGAGTCAACCTTGGAATCCTAGGATCAAACTCACAACCTTGTGGCTGCAGTACCACCATTCAACCATTGTGCCACTTGGGCTCCTTTTTAGTTGGCTATAGCCCATCTGTCCTCAAGATACTTTCCTTTAATTTTGTTTTCACAATAATCCTGTGAGGTAGATTAAGCTGGAAAATAGAAAAATCACAATGGAATGGCCCAAAAAGAATTTCACTGTGTGATTCTGCATTGAAATGTTTGATGATCCTCACCAACCAGAAATTCTTGATAACATTGTTGGCTATCTGAAATTATTTGCTATGTAATTATATAAAATTATAATGATATATAAAACTATCTGCTATATAACTATAGAAATATTTGCTATATAAAGCCTATCACGTTAGTGAATGTGTATCAATTTCTAGAAAAACCAGACACCCATTGTTTTAGGGAGAAACGTGTCTATATACAGTTTCTCTTCAGAGCATAAACTGCTGTTCCGACTAAAAGTGAACTCAAGCAATTGAAAACCCACAGGACTGGAGACAAAATGGAGCCACTGACAAACAATCCTCCAAGGGGTAAAAATGGCAAATACCATCCCAGTTATCATGGAATACTGAGTGTTAGGCCTCATCTCCACTGGAGAAATAATAATAATAATATTTATTTTTATTTCCTGCCTCTCCCTGCGGATAATCCAGTTTGACAACACTTTTATTGGCATGACTCTGTGCTATGGAATTCTGTGAGTTGTAGTTTGTTGTGACAGCAGAGCTCTCTGACAGAGAAGGCTAAATATCTCACAAATCTTACAAATCCCAGAATTCCAAGCATTGAGTCATAGTAGTGAAAGTGGTATCAAACTGCATTATTTCTGCAGTGCAGATGCAGTTGTAGTTGGAAAAGGAAAATGGTACATGGCAGTGAGAGGAAAGGTGTGAATGAAGAGAGAACTGAACATCCTCTTGAACTCCATAAAGCAAGGAAGCCTGAATTCAATTTCAGAGAAGGTTGTAGAGTTCACATTCCAATGGAGTCTGAGTGTGTGTGATGAGGAGGCAAAACAAATGTGTTGTTGCTCAAGTTCTTATTGCCAGTAACTAGGTGCCCTTTCACACTCCACAATTGCATCATTAACTCCTTTAATTGCAAGGAGAACATCCTGTGGCATCCTGAAATTTGTAGTTTGGTGAGGCAATAGAGCTCTCGGGGTGAGAATTCTAAATACTGTCTCTAAATTACAAATCCCAGGATTGCATAGAAAATGGACGGAGAAAAGGAACCACATTCAACTGTTCCTTTAATCTTCAGATGTATTGTAAAATGAATATAATCCTGCTGATTTGAAGAACGTACCTTCAGTTGAGCAGAGGGGGTGTTTCCATATTACATCCAACACAAGCACAGTTTATGGGTGCATCTACACTGTAGAAAATATGCTGTTTCACACCACTTTAACTGTCATGGCTCAATCCTACAGAGTCCCGAGATCTGTAGTTTTGTGAGTCACCAGCACTCTTTGGCAGAGAAGGCTAAAGACCTTGTAAAACTGCACATCTCAGAATTCCATAGGATGGTGTTCCTGCAGAAGGTGGTGCCAAACTGCATTATTTATACAGTATAGATACTTCTTATGTACATGTTCGCATGATTGCTGATTGACACACAGGTAGAGTTTTTCACCTATGATCCTTCTCACATATAACATCCAACACATGATCTGTGTTGGAATGGAACCAAAGTGTGTATTGTGTGAATTCTAAGTAAAAAGGTGAAAAGTGTGATGCATGAAATACAGTTCATCCGTCTGATTTCTTCCCCTGTCTCTTAGTTACTGATGAAATGGGTTTACTTTCATAGTAGGAATTTGAGGAGCTCATCTTAATGGGATTTGGAAGATTATTTTCCTCATTAATCTTTTGTATTATTTTTTAAAAACCCTTTTCTGGACAGTAAAAAAAAGTTTTCAAGCCAGCTAACACAATTTACCCATGCAGTACATGCAATACTAATCATGTTTGAAAATCACAGGGTACTTATATAAAGCTTTGACTTTTATGATACCAAAAATATTCTGCTTATAAAGCCGTTTTGTGGGTTGATAAAATAATTTTATAATGCTGTCAATTAGTGGCACTTTTGCAATATTTGCTATTGCTTTCTTTTTAATGACCTTCCCATTTTTTTTTCTCATTTGGTTTTGCCAAAGGGTATAAAAATAAAAAATCCATTTATTTGTCTGTGAACGTGAAGACATAAAGTAGCCAGTCTATTATTGAGAAAACATTCACTTTTCTTAGTGTTCCATCACCTACCCTATTATTGTTTTCAGTCTCATTGCACAAAGAAAGTTTCCTGCTGTGCATCCATGTCTTGGTTTAAGATAGTCAACATGGAAATTCTTGCTTAATTTCACTTTTTATTAAGAAATGCAAAGTATAAGGTCTTCAACAATGCAGTTGTCAGCGGCAAAATATCAGGAAAAATATCAGGAAATTTTTATCACGGTAATTAATTTAGGATTTCCCTTTTTTAAAAAATGAAGAAAAAAGTTAAGTGATAGTTCTAGAGTTAAAATGGTGAATATGTAGCCTGCAACACCATCCTGGGGTGCATCTACACTGTAGAAATAATGCACCTTGTCTTGCACTTTAAGTACTATAGCTACATCATATGGAATTCTGGGATTTGTAGTTTTATAAGATCTCTTGCCTTCTCTGCCAAAACATGCTCATGTCTCATACAACTACAAATCCCAGGATTTTGTAGGATGGAGTCATGGCAATTAAAGTGCTGCCAAACTTAATTATTTCTACAGCACAGATACACTGTGAGGCAGCATGGTGTAGTGGTCTGAGTGTTGGAATAGGACTCTGGAGATCCTGTTAGTAGGATTTGATTTCTCCACTCAATCATGAAAAACCACAGGGAACGTATTTTACACATGGTATAACAAAATTTTGCTACCTTAAGTACATCACTTGAGTTATTTATTGTATTTTACCCCTTCACTTTATAGAAATTTGGTTAAGATTTAATGTTGATTTTTGTTAAGTTACGTTTATTCTTTACTGAGAAACAACGATTTTTTATTGCTCCTTTGCTGGCTTTCTTTTCTTTTTTCTCCCTCCCCCCTTTTCTTTTTCTTTCTTTCTTTCTTTCTTTTTTCTTTTTTTTTTTTTTTTTTGGAGAAGAAAAACAGGGACAAAAATATGTGAATGTTAAGGAATTATTTTTCATTTGCGTACTGGCATCCTCAAAACATTTCAGGAACTCGTGCATTAGACATCCAGTCCCCATAAGTCCTGCACCCCCTAATGACTGACTGCACTGGGGGATACCAATCCTAAGGACACCACTGGCCCTCCATTTTGAGCATGACCAAGAGGCATGCATTGACATTCCTAGTTGTGCTTTGGGCTTTGATTTGGGGACGTCCTCCATATATTTTTTTCTTGGATGGCCCTCCATTTTTGGGGGGGGGGGTGCCTGGTTCTCCCAGCCCTCCCTTCCCCTTTCTCCCTCCTTCCTTGCATCACTGATGATGTGTAGATGATTGACACACATTTTGAAGTAGCACAAACTAGTGGGAATGACAGTCATGTAAAAAAAAAAAGAAGAAGCAGTTACAAGGGAGTAATGAAAAGATCCGCTTTCATAGTGGGAATTACATACCTTTTGGAACCGATTCAATGACATGGAGCAAAGATGAATCACAAATCGGTTAAATGTAAGTGGGAATGAGCCTTAAGGTTGCAGTCCTGTGCACACTTTCCTTGGAGTAAGTCTTTTAGATATCATTTGGGCTTGCTTCAATGTTGACATATATAGGATTGTGATGTTGTAGATGCATCATCATTTTGTAAATTGTGTAAGTGGAAATCGAAGAGTTTATGTCTGGGCTGATTTTGTACCATCAGTACAAAGGTGTCACAGCATCTCTCCCACTGTTTGCCTGCTTCCCCATCCAGCCCCCACCCCAAAAGGACAAAATTAAATTTATTTAAAAAGCACATTCGTAAAAAAAAGCTTTTATCCATGCAGTGGTAAAGTGAGATAATTTAGGACTTGAATCATCTTATACATTTAAATAAATGGGACTTAAAATAAGTGTTGGCTAACCAGTAACAATTGGTTCAGTGAGTCTACCCTGATTGGATCTTCCAACAGAACTATAGTATTAATGGTTTTTTGGGGATTTTAGCATGTGAAGTTTTAAGAAGCCATGTTTATTATTTCCATTTTGAAGCACATGACTGACATTCACCTTCCTCTCCATTTCCCATATGCTGCAGCTACACAGTTTACAACTGTTTCTGAACTCCTGATATGTGATATCAAAAAAGCAACAGCTGTATTTAATGTATGTTGTGTTTGGTGTTTTCTGTATAATCTCCCATTTTAGGATTTATAAAAGTGGTTTAAAAAAAACCAGCAGCTACCGTCTTGTTTGCCACATCTGACAAAACAAGAAGTATTCTGACCATGTGCAGTCTGACATTTTAACTTCTCATTGTAGCAAAATCATGTCTACAGGAGTAAAATAGAGCTTGCTCTTACTAAATGTGTTCGCTTGGATAAGGAAAAGAAGTATAATTTTGTTGTGGGAAAGGGATAATATATTCCTTTTTACAGTAAGATGCTACTTATTCCAGTTTCCCAAGAATATGGTGTGTGCGTGTGTGTGTGTGTGCGCGTGTGTGTGTAATAAAATGAACATCTGTACCCATGAACATGCCTGCCAAGTTGCTCCTGACTATAAAATCTTTTTAACAATCAGTTGAAAAGATGCAGGAGTGAGCAGCATCAGTCACTGTGGCCACTCTTTAAAAAGCCTTCCCTGGATCCCTTGGATAGAAATAACTATAGACCAGTCTCATTACTACCATTTCTGAGCAAGGTGATTAAGAGAGCGGTCGCCAATCAACTACAAGCAGTCTTGGAGGAAATGGATTTTCTGGATCCATTTCAAACCAGATTCAGGACGGGATACGGAGTTGAGACTGCCATGGTTGCCTTAGTCGATGATCTCTGTCTGGGCATCGACAGGGGAAGTGTGACCCTGCTGGTGCTCTTGGACCTCTCAGTAGCCTTCGATACCATTGACCATGGTATCCTTCTGGAACGCCTGAGAGAGTTGGGTATTAGAGGCACTACACTGCAGTGGTTCCGGTCCTACCTCTCGGGCAGGTTCCAGATGGTGTCGCTTGGGGACACTTGTTCAGCCAAGAGGGAGCTTAAATTGGGTGTCCCTCAAGGTGTGATTCTGTCCCCAATGCTGTTTAACATTTACATGAAGCTGCTGGGTGAGATCATCCAGAGACATGGGCGGGGAGTTATCAGTACGCTGATGACACCCAAATATACTTCTCTATGGCGGGTTACAGACTGCCATAAAGTATGTGCTCCGCGCGTACTAGGGTTAGGAAGGGCCGTATTAGGGTTAGGAAGGGTCTTACCTTCCTCACGGCCCTTCTTTGTAGTACGCGCAGAGCGTGTCGTAAATGGCAGCGCCCATCCACATGGGCGCCACCATTTTGACGTCTTGAACGCATAGCGTCCAGACATGTCGCGGTGGAAGTGATGCCGCGAGGGCGCGCTTCGCCCCTCGTGGCGCCACTTCTGCGTTTTGAAAAGGAGCGCCATTTCGGCGCTCCTTTTTCGCTGTGCTGGAAAGCCTCGCGGTCTGGCTGCTGGGGCTTCCCTCTGCAGCGAATGGCAGCGGCGGGAAAACAGCCACTTGAGGACGGTCTGTAACCCACCATAGTCTCGGACTGAAGCAGTGACTAAGGATGGCATCTCTCCTCTAAATGCCTGTCTTGGGGCATAATGGACTGGATGAGGGAAAACTGACTCAAGCTGAATTCAGGTATGATGGAGGTACTTGCTATAGGAACCCCAAATCCAAGAATGGAGTTGTGTCAGCCAGTTCTGGATGGGATCACACTTCCCCTGAAGGATTCTGTTTGCAGTCTGGGGGTGCTCCTTGACTCGTTACTCCAACTGACAGCTCAGGTGGATGCGACAGTCAAGAGCACCTGCTATCAGCTTCGTCTGATACGCCAACTGCGCCCCTTCTTGGAGCCAAGGGACCTGGAAACAGTAGTACATGCACTGGTAACTTCTTGGTTGGACTTCTGTAATGCGCTCTCCTTGGGGCTACCCTTGTGCCAAGTTCGGAAACTTCAGTTGGTACAAAATATGGCAGCCAGATTGATCACGGGAACTTCTAGGAATGACCATATAACACCGGTCTTGAAGTCCCTGTACTGGCTGCCTATTAGTTTCTGGGCAAAATATAAGGTGTTGGTGATTACCTTTAAAGCCCTACATGGCTTGGGCCCAGAGCACTTGAGGGAATGCCTTCTTCCCTATCGTCTGTCCCGCACACTAAGGTCTTCTGGAAAAAATCTACTACAGCCAAAAAAAATCTAGGCTAACATCAGTCTCCCAGAGGGCCTTTTCCATTACTGCTCCAAAACTATGGAACGACCTGCCGGAGGAGATCCGTCATGTTCCCACTCTGACAGCTTTTAAGAAAGCACTTAAGGCAGGCCTTTCCAACTTAGTTACTCTCCCCAGATATAGAGACATTTGTCCCCTCATCTGTCTATTCTTCTCCGCCTATCTTTCTGCCATTTTTTTTTTTGCTTAATGTTTTTAATGTTTTTATACTATTACTGTTTAATTCTGTTTTAGTACTGGGAATGGGGGGGTAGGTCTAGGGTTTGATTTTTTTTAACTCTGTTGTAATTTGATGTATTTTATTGTTGTAATCCACCCGGATTCTTCGTGATTGGGCGGGCTAGAAATAAATCATCACCATCATCATCATTTAGTATGGCCCATGTGGGTCCAAGCGTTGATTCAGGGGCTGTTTGCCACTGCCTCTGCCTCATCTCCTGCTCTGGTAAGAAGGGTGCTGGGCTGCGGTGCCTTCCAGGTACATTGGACACCACACCACTGACACTGGATCTACAAAAATGTCCATGTCTACAGTATGTTCCACCAGAATAAGACTGATAGATACAGGTGCTACAGGGGTCCGAATATTTCAAATAGGAACAAAATTAGCCCCCCTTTTGGTCTTTTCTTTTTAATTTCAGAAAGATCTTGTTGTTAAAGTCTAATTCATTTCAAACAGGAATCCACAAAGCTTTCAGTTTTCATTAGTGTAGTCCTGGAGGGGAGGTGACTTATCTGTGCATTCTGTCTTCATAAATACTCTTTAAATAGAATATCCTCGAGGAACTGTAGTTGCTTGTAGGATCAGCAGTTTCCTTTATGAAATAATTTCTTTAAACAATATTTGCATGACAATCCTTAGCACATCATGCTCCCCCCCTCCCCAACTCTCTGTGTCTTTTTAATCAGTACACCACTAGTGTAAAATTTCTTTGCTCTACTGACTTTATGGAAGGAGCACTGGTTTACAGAGTTGAAAAGTGACTTTATGTGATTGAATTTATTACTGATTATGAATCTATCGGGGAAGCAGTTTTCTTCTATATGCTTTTTAAAATATATTGCTTGAACTTTCAAATACTCCCTTAGAGATCATTTTGATTCCTTTTTCTTTTTATGCACATGTTTTCCACAAATTGCATTCAGAGTTTATGACACTGGGTGTGACACCGATTCCCACATTCATATTATGCTGGAATAGTCACATGCCCCCCACCCCAAAGTAACACACCTCCAAGGAAGCCAAACAGCATTTTAGCTTAACAATAACTGCAAACACTTCTTTGTAATAATCAAGTAAATGTATGTAGGGTAAATGTATTTGAGTAGATGTATGAAGCCTATTTCTAATGCTTTTAAATCAGAGTCCATTATGAAGAAATCCTACAGTAAGGAATTCCATATGTTGATTTGACTTGATCTGAAGCAAACATTTCCCATAGCACCCTTTAGAAATTACTCTACAGGCTTTCTGTATGCTAAGATGCATTGTGCTGACTTCAGCCCACAAGGGAATGTCTTCCATGTGTGAAGAGAAGCTCTGACGTGGCACTAGGGCAGTGATGGTGAACCTTTTACAGGCTGAGTGCCCAAACTGCAACCCAAAACCCACTTATTTATTGCAAAGTGCCATGTCCCTCTGGCTTTCTAGTAACAAACTCTAGCGAACTTTGCACATGTGCCCACAGAGAGGGCTCGGAGTGCCACCTCTGGCATGCGTGCCATAGGTTCACCATCATTGATAGGGATTTACACCCAGCTGAACACACAGGATAGATTACCAGGGCTTCCCTCATAGACTTCCCACCTAAGGCACAGAGGTCTAGTGGGCAGTGTGGTGTAGTGGTTTGATAAATTAGTTAATTATGTTTACTGTGTCAACCCAGATTGGTTTGTTGCTTTTGTTTGGTCTTATTTTGCTTATTACACACTGTACCTCTTTACCAAAATGAATAAAAAATTAAATTTCTCAGAATACTCTCCATTAAAGAAATGGAACCATTGTCAACATCCAGTTCAACATTCAGTGGGACATTGATATCTGATGGGGTTTGATTCCAGGACCTGCCATGGATACCGTGGCATAGTAAAATGGTGTCCCTTATATAAAATGGCAACATCAATGTTTGCTTTTTGGAATTTATAATTACAAAAAAATATTTTCAAGGCATGGATGATACAGTCCATGGATAAAGAATCTGTGGTTCTACTGTGTCTTCTTTAGTGGGGGAAAGATCAAGGTATTTTGTCCTTGTTGCTTTCTTTCCTCAAAAATGTATTTTGTTCTACCAGCTTTCCCCAGACATGGGAGCCAATGGTTGATTCTCACTCTTGAACCACTACATTCCTTGAGGTGACGTCACTCTTAACAGAAACCAGCACCGAATACAGTACCGTCAGGTAAAATGTCTTTGGGAAAAGAAGGGCTGGAAAGCAACAGAGTGCTTTATAGCTTTCCAGTGTGTGATAAAATCTGTTCACCAGATGTACTATCTGTCTCCCGTGTAGCATGCTTGAGTGTAGTCTAAGCCTGAGGCCCATTTGTTTCATGTAATTGCTTTCCATGTGCACACCTTAGGGCACCCTAATTCTCCATTTTATTTCAGGCACAGGGTACCATCTGGTGGGGCTAAGCTTATTTCATAGTAATACTGGGATGGCCGTGTAGAGTTCAATAGCACTTCTGCTGGGAAGAGGCGAGAGTTCTCTTACTGCCTTCTAGTTATCTGGCTCTGCCATAAAGCAGTCTTCCAAAGGTACACATCCATATATATACAAGTGTCTCGCCAGAACCCTGGGGGTGCTCTGTGACATATATTTGGCCTTCTGAGCCATGCATAAGCTTCCCTTTATATTTCAGTGTAGAAGAAACAATGCATATAGATCTCATTTGTGCTCATGGAGCTGCCTTCCGTTAAAATTAATACGAGATCTTTTCCTTCCATGTGTAGGCAGGAATTCCATATCTGTCAGTCAGGGATGGCAAAAAAATGTCACCCTGAAGACAATATTCCCGCATAGGCAACCTTCAAGGGTTCATATATAAGCCAAATATGGATGGGACCAAAGCAACATACTTTCTTTATCCACATAATTCACATTAATTCATACATATACCCTCCCGTTCACTCATCCTCTATTCCTCTTCCCTTATAACTGTAAGTACACTTGAAGAAAACCTTCCATTAGATTGGATGGGAGGCCTTTTTGAGCTTAGCTGCAGCACAAGGAATTAGACTTCCTTTCTCTCTGTTTCTCTGTTTGTATATTTGTGTGTGTGTGTGTGTGTGTGTGTGTGTGTGTGCCACATCTAGAGAGAAAAGGCTTAACCCTTCCCTCTCTAGATTTGACTTTTTAAAAATATATACTAGTGTTGTCAGGTTTTCAAAATAGCAATAACGGATAGTCAACATTGATGATATGTGGGGGTGACAGTCAGGAAGTAGCTGTTAACAAGTTTCTGTTCTGCCCAAACACCAAATCAAAGTATTGATTTCAGTTAACCTAACCAGGTATTTCTCTGTAAAATCTATCTTTATGAAAACTTGAAAACTAGAGGATAGCCTATATGAAAAGAAAAGCTTTCCATCTCTTAAGAGAGAGCATCCTTATAATAAGGGACAACCCTAATTGCCACTGCCAATGAAATTCAAAAGAGACTCCCGTTGTTGGAAAAGAGTTATCACTTTCACTTTGTTATTAAAAGTCTTGCCAAAAATAAATAAAAAATACATACGGGTAGCTTACAATAAACCCCGAAACACAAGCATACCCTATAGATTCCTAGCTTGAAAGTGACAATAAAACAGACAACAAAACTGTTTGATGCCTGATCATAAGCAAAGAAGAAGCAAAGCCAATAGCCCTACAGAGTGGAATTCATTACCCCGGTGTCACAACTGAAAATGCCCTGTTCCATATCACTACCGGGGGGTGGGGGGGCATCAGCACCAGGAGGAGTTGTGTGCTTTTTGCTCACAGTCTGGATTTCACTCTGAATTAGACGTTTAACCATTCATTGCAGTACCATCCTCTGGGTAGAAACAGCACGGCTACAATTGTTCATGATCTGGAAATATCTAGGATGATTGACTGCAATGGGCTGCTATTTCAGACTGTTTGTAAACTTGTATTAATTCAAAATATCAAGCAATTGATTGGGAACATATCAGTACTGAAAGAACTTCACTGGCTTGCATCCTGCTTTGGAACTCAATCCAAAGTTCTGATGTTTTCCTTTAAGACTGTATGCAGCTGAGAATCCTGTTAACTGAAAGAACACCTGCTCCCATATCATTTTGCCCATACATTTAGATAATCTATAGAGGCTTTCTTTCAAGCAACCCCCCATTTGTGGTTAGGCTCTAAGCACTCAGAGGCAGAGAGAGAGAGAGAGGAAAAAAGAGTCTTCTTATCAACAGATCCCTGTTTGCTGAATTCCCTCTCTCGATAGGCCCACTTGGTACAATTATTGATGTCCTTTCATTCTGGGCAAAGACATTAGTATTCTTCAATACTTAATTTACTTTTCTATTTTTTATTTTGTGTTATCTTTTTTTGTGAACTACATTGAAAGTTTTTTTGTTTTGGGTTTATTTTGTGTGTTACCTTTTTTTAAAAAAAGTTATTCTGGAAGCTTCACTGAAGGGCAGTATATAAATCTTTTACATGGGTGAAAGTATGAATGTATGAATAACAGGGACCAATTACTGTACCTTTGTGCAATACAAATATTGCAAAAATATTCAAAATATTGCCTTATTCATACAACTAGTAGAGGCAAATGTAAACTCAGGCTCCCAAATTCTGTTTAAAATTGTATTTTTGAAAGGTCTCTGTTATAACAATATGATCACAATGTGCCGTGTGTTTCACAGATGCAGTCCAAATATGCTATATTTCATGTCTTAAAAAATAAGAAAAAAAATCACCTTTCAAGGAAAAAGGAGAGGGAGGGGTCCCCTCAACTTTTGTGTGAATTCTTCTGCATAAGGTTTGCTTTCCCTGTCAGTGACAAATGCAGCTCGATGCACCTGGATGTAGCTGTCTGCTTTGATATAAAGCATGCTTGAATGAAAAGAAGAAAGGGGAGGGAAACCCACTCCCATGTATTCACTGTGGCAAGCAGAGTTTATTTCACTGTTTTGCACCTCAGCAGAAAAAAAAAAAGCTTGATTATGATCAGAAACATACCAAAGACGTAGTAAGCATGCAAAATGCCAAAGGTAACGCCTTGTGTAATTCATTTCCCCATTTCCCCAAGTAATTTCATATTCATCCCTAATTTCCTTAGGTCCAAAGCTGTTTCATTTTCATATAGACCATAGTGCCCCACAGTCTGGTGTGTCATTTGTGTTGGTGTCACAACTAGCACTTGAGCAAGAGGAAACTGAGGTCTCCTCCTCGTCTCCCCTTTGCTCCCCAATGTGAGCTACCAACATGTTATGCTGTCATAGGCTCTTTTCTTTTCACACACCACTGGGTCTTCCAGGCTGATATGGGTCAGAGCATGGAAAAGATTTTGGTGAAAAACTACTATTTATAGAACTCCCTTCCCCATAGTATGGCATGCTGGCTGGGCAATTCTGGGAGTTGCAGTCTGAAGGGTGTCTTTGGCAAGTTCTCAATAGTAGAAGGAATACAATACATGCCGAGGTGGATCTTGAGGCTCCCAGTGCTAAAGTTAAAACTTTATGTTAGTCCCCCTTCCTGCTCTTACCATTTCATGTGGAGGGTATTGTCTGCTAGTTGGATGTCTGAGCATGGAATGATACTGGGTAATTTTATACGGAATATTGCCTGTCAGGTACTTGTACCTGGACTACATAGATCTGGTCCAGTGAAGAGACCAATCTGGGACATATATCTACCACTGACAGCCATCCAGCTCCAAGGTGGTGAAGCTGCAAGTAATGATGGCATAGGATGCCATACTATATACACACTGCTCACATAACATGTCTATTAAGGATATGTCTATGCTAATCACTTACCACAGTGATTAGATGGCACCACAGATGTTGGTGGACTAGCAGTAGTTGCCAGCATAGCCAATGATGAGGAATGCTGGAAGTTGCAGTCCCAGCTATATAATCCCCACACTTGGCATTTTGACATTTCTGGCATTTTGGAGCTTGAGTGAACAGGGAAAATCTTGAAAATGGTAAAGTGAAAGATTTCTCTTACTGCTGCCACCACTCCTCCTCCTCCTCCTCCTCTCCCCCACCTCTTCCTTCTTCACTGAATTAATGCATTGCCATATTTGGAAAGCTCACAACATCTTTTTGTGAGCTTCTGGTGACTAGGAGATGTCAGAATGATGACAATTTGAGAAATCACATTACTGAGTTACCCTCATATTCCAAATTGGTGGGAGCACATCTATATCCTCTTGAAGTTATGCCCACCATTGGTTATATGTCAGCTATATGAATTAGTTGTAAACCATGTTGCTATGGTGAAAAAAGAGGATTGATTTCCATTGAAATTCCAAAGAATTTCCATTGCCATATTGCAATTAAACAAAAGCTTTTCTAAACTGGGCAGAGGTTATAGCTTGCTGAATTTACCTTATCTTAGCTGGCATTCATAATCTGTGAGCAACAGCCTGGCTTAGTGCACTGCCCAAGGTGGAAGTAATAGCATTTTACTCTCTGATGGAGACATAAGGTAGAAGTCACCCTTTCTTTTTACCTGCGGACCCATAAAATGGGTTGTGAGAAATATATAGCTTCAGTTATGATATGGTTGCACAGTTCACAGCAGTGAATCATTGAGCTGCTTGAAGGTACTGTACAGTCATGTGGCCAAGACTTTAAAACTTTTAGGCATGAATGGATCAGCTGTTTTACTCAGCAGTATCAGCAGGATCTGCAGTGCAATTGTGGAATGAGAAAATATCATCGGTTCTTTTGCCATGCCTCTGCAAATAAACTTCCATGGAATCATTTGATTCTTTTAAAAGTACAAATACTCATTTAGCTAGGTACTAGTAGTTTCTATTGCTCTTAGTTAATTTCAGTTACATTGCCTTGAATGTGAGAATAAACCTGCTGTAGAATCTGGGGCTACTAGTGTCAGCTGCAACAAAATGCTACAATACAAATGTCCCTAGTCAGGTGCTGACCTCTATCCCCAAAGCTGGCAAATAGGGGTTTGTCTAGAGCCACCTTGGACAGCTTCACACTATAGCACACAGTTAACATCAATCTACATTTGCTAGAGCACTATAGGTTGCCCCCAGAATATTCTGCCCCAACTTCTACCCAAATTTCTCTCTTATCTGCTGCAGTAAACAAAGCAATGTTGGGAAGATGTCTTTCCACATGGTCCCTGAGAGCTGGCCAGCTCAGAGTGACTTGTCCCTGCAGAGTGACTTGGCAGGGATGCTCACAGAGACCATTTTTCTGGAAAGCCTGGAGCAAAAGGTAAATATTTGTATTGGAGGACAATGGATGAAAACCCTGAATTGGGTTTGAGCATTCTGTAAACAGCTCCTTCTCAATTTTGGGTTTTGGGGCTTCGTAGTGTAAACAACACACAGCCAGCCTGGTGGAAAGTAGTGTAGACAAACCCCAGTCATGGAAAACATATCCAAGGGTAGCCATGTTGATCATATGGCAAAATACAGTAACACCCAAATTCCACAAAACTGCAATACTTTTACTAGGCCAACCCCAAATGTGCAAAATACATAATGCAAGCTTTTGAAGCTCCACTGGCTTGTTCCTCAGGCAAAGGTAGCCTAGTGGCCCCACTTTCATGCCCTTCACTGTGTTTACGGGTTTACTGTCTTGGTTGCCAGGGACCTTAGATTCCTGCTGGATGATTGATTGTCTCTATGCCCTTTTATTGGGGCAACTGCTAAGGCATGTAACTTCCATCTTTTGAATGCCCGCAAATATGGGAAAATTGAGAATAACTCCACCCCCCACTTAGAAGCCAGTTAAAGGGAAAGGTGAGCAGGGGGAGGGGCGCAGGAGTGCACGCTCCTCCCCCCCCACCCTCCTGTCCCTTTATTGGCTCCCTGCCCCTTCTCCTCCCCATCCTCTCCTTGGGCAGCCCAGATAGATGATGGGGAAGAGAAGGCAAGAAGTGCCTTGGCCCCTCCGAGACTCCAAGGAGAAGATTGGGGAGAAGAAGGCAAGAGGCCCCTCTGAGGCCCTTTGCCTCCCTGGGGGAGGAAAAGGCAAGAGGTGCTTTGGTGCCTTTGAGACTCTTCTCCTCCTTGATCATCTGCCCAGGGAGAGGAT
Source organism: Sceloporus undulatus (assembly GCF_019175285.1). Lineage (NCBI taxonomy): Eukaryota > Metazoa > Chordata > Lepidosauria > Squamata > Phrynosomatidae > Sceloporus > Sceloporus undulatus. The sequence goes on from NC_056522.1 coordinate 204,854,476, forward strand.
GGGGAGAAGGCACCTCCTGCCTTTGCCTCCCAATCTCTCCCTGGGCTTCCCAAGGAGAGATCAGACAGGGAAAGGGAGGGAGAATGTCTGCATTAATGGCCTTGACCTCACAAGTAAATTAATCCATGAGTCTCAAGACCATGAATATGGAGGGCCAACTGTAATTGGTTCGACCAACACACATGGCTCTATCAAGGCTTTCAGTTTTTCAGGATCTGGCTCTCTATTTGTGGAACTGTCTTCTTTTGCACCTCTGGCTGGAGGAACATCTTACTTGCTTTTGTAAAGGGTTGAAGACCTTATCCTTAGATTCACTGGATTAAGTTGCTGAGTGTGCCAAACGTGGCTGAGATGGGTGGTGACTGGTGAGCATTTTGTTTTTAGTATATTAGTATATTATTTAAGTATTTTAGCATTTCATAGTATTGTATTTTATAATTCATTTTTTATTATATATGTCTGAAGTTCTGCCCTTTGATGAAAAGGACATTATAAATCATCATCATCATCATCATCATTGGTGTTAAAATCATACAGGAGCAGAAAACATGATGATGATGAGTCACAGGTCTCCATTTTGTCAAGATTTTTAATCAAGATTTTTGTTTGATTGTTTTGGTTGTTGTTGTTGTCAGTCAGGAGGGATATCCATACAAGCAGAGACCAATTCTCTCTTTAGTCATGTTAACTCTGGGAGTTATGAAATCCAGGCAATAAAATTTCAACTCCCTAAGTTACAGGAAAAGTAACTTCCCTTGTGACCCAGGCTTTCTGTCCTGGATGAGACTACTCACTCCTTTCTGATGCATGATGCTCCCATCAATATTGTGTGATTTGGCAAAGATTTTCAGACAACTTCATGTGATGTTGTGGTAATCCTGCCATTATCTCATGAATAAAGTGGAGTTTTCCAGCTGCTTTTCATTCACAGGAAAGTCCCGTTAATGAAAAGTGGCTGGAAAACCCCTCTTTATTCATGGGACAATGGCAGGATTATCACGATCTTGCATGATGTCATATGAAAATCTTTGCCAAATCATGAAACATTGACAGGAGCACCCCCAGTATTTCTCTAAGTTTACTAAAATCAGCTTTCCTAAAGTCTAGAATGCATGTCTGGCTTCTCCTTTCCATTGTATAACAAACTCCAGTAGTACATGATCACTCCCACCTAAGGATCCCACCATTTGCATCCCATTAACCAAGTCATCCTTGTTGGTTAGGATCAGATCCAAAAGAGCTGACCCCCTTGTTGCCTCTTCCACCTTTTGGACCATGAAATTGTCTTCCAGGCAAGTGAGTAATTTGCTAGGCCTTGAGGATTTGGCTGAGTTTGACTTCCAGCAAACATCAGGATAATTGAAGTCACCCATCACTACTACATCTCTCCTTTCTGAATGTGTGGTCATCTGTTCTAGAAAGACATTGTCCAATTCCTCCATCTGACTTGGGGGTCTGTAGTAGACTCTAACCATAACATCCTTGTTGTTTCCCTCCCCTTTAATTTTTATCCAGATGCTCTCCACCTGGCTTCCATGATTGATGTCCTAGATCTCTTCACTGCTGTAAATGTCCCTGACATATAAGGCTATTCCTCCTCCTTTCCTGTTTGGCTTATTTCTCTTGAAAATGTTATACCCCTCTATTTCCACATTCCAATCATGAGACTCATCCCACCAGGTTTCAGTGATGCCTATTATATCATATTTGCTTTGTTGTACTAGGAGTTTGAGTTCATCTTGCTTGTTTCCCATGCTCTGTGCATTAGTGTAGAGACATCGCAGACCATGTGTTTCCTTGACTTGCTGCCTGTGCCTAAAAGGCTTGCCATCACTGCCACTCTGAACTGAATTGATGTATTGTGTATAAATTCCAAAATCAAATAAATAGATTTTTTTAAACAAAATGCAACAGCTCGTTGAAACATATTGGCAGACTTTAACACCTTTTGAAACACTGAGATTTGTCAAGGATAAAATTTAGGAGTGTTCTTCAGAAGTCCAGACATGGCCTGCTCTATTATTGGTAGAACTGAGGAAGCAGCCCTAGGTAGAAAGTTCTGCTGGACTGGAAGTGTCAGTAAATCATTGCATCAAAGAGTTCTGTTTGGTATTTGGTCTCCCCTCCACTCTGATGCCACAACAAACTACAATTCCCAGAATTCCATAGCATTGAGCCAGGGCAGTTAAAATGGCATCAAACCAGATTTTTTTGGTAGTGTGGATGCAGCCCTAGTCTCAAATGTGCTACTAGATTCCTTTGTGTCTTTGCAGGTCATTTTTTGCCATATTAAAACAGCATCTTTCTCTTTTTTAAAACGCCACATCCAAAGAGTACAGATTAAATCAACCATTGTGGTAAATGAACAGGAACTTTTTTATAGAAGAGCTTTAACTACACATTTGTGAATGAGATTTCATTTTATGTAAATCCATTTTATGAATCCATAATACAGAAAAGTGCACCGTTGTTAATTCTCCTTTTCAGCTTATGAGTGAAACTGTAAAAAAACCCAACACATTAAAAATGCTAGTTTCTTGTGTATTGTATATAATAAAAGAAACATGGTTATATGCTGTCTGTTTTCGGGACATGTTATACATTGGTTTACATACAGACAATTAATAGAAAGGTTAAGTATAGACTCATAATTATGTGGCATTGCAAAGACTGAAAATGAACTAGATCAAATAATCATGCATCCCACTAAATCTATAATAGCAAAATTGTACTAAGTGTTACTAAAAAGGGAAACAGAAGGGGAAACGATTAAAGTGTGTATTAAGTGGTCCCAAAATATTGGAAGACCAATCCCTATAAAAAAATTGGGAAAAAGCATGGGGACAGGACCTGAAATTCACAGACAGTATGGACATTAAAGAAAAATTTTATAAAATGTTGCATCGATGGCATTACTCCCCAAATAAAGTCGCAAAAATGCAGGGCAATATTGCAGGCAAATGCTGGAAATGTAGACCCAATATAGGATCATTATATCATATATGATAGGATCATTATATCATATATGGTCCAGAGACAACCAAGTATTGGAAATCTATACACTCAACATTATTCTCCAGTGTCAGATTAAATTAAAACCTGAAAGTTTTCTGTTAAACATCGTTGAAGAGAAACAGGAGAGAATGCACTTGAAGTTTCTGTTATGTGCATTCACAGCTACCAGAAGTTTCGCTCAAAAATTGAAAGACACCAGGACCCCAATAATACAAGATTGGTTAACAAAATGTGTAAATATGGCCCAATTGGATAAATTGACAATGACAATAAATAATAAATTAACCCCGGAATGGGAGAAAGGTTGGGAAAAACTTTATAGATTCTATAAGAATTATTAACTGACATGAAGGGTCGGTATTGAAATGGCATTAATGATAGTGTAAAAATTAATACTGTAATTAAGGAAAGCACAAAGATTTATAAAAATAAGGTGAAATTAAGGTATGTAATAACCACAGAAGTACTACTTGTGTAGAAACAAAATGGTATATAAGGGCAAATCATGACATAAAAGGGAAAAAAATATGGTGATAAATGGAGTACAAAAAGGCACTGCTTAATAAAACTCCAAACTACATTTAAGGATACCGTAGATAGAAACAAGGGGTGGTGTGTGTGTTTAACTTAAGAAAAGAATGACAATGTATATATTTTATTTAGTAGCTATAGTAGAAAAATAATTATAGGAAAATAATATATGATAAATGATAAGATTATGAATATATTAGAGTGTTATATTGTAACATTGTCAAATATAAAAATATATTTTTTTAAAAAATATGCTGTCTGTTTTGCATATTTGGGTGGCAACCACTCCAATGTTCATGGATGTAGTCAGGCTTCCACTTCTATTGTCCTTTATGCCAGTTTGACACAGGTAGTCCTCAAATGGAGCCCTGATAGTTAATGGTATGAAACTGATACAATGGTCTAGAATCACCTTGAATGTATGGAGTTGCTGATCAGGGAGAGCATCTGTGCTATTTGCACATAAATCTTGGCTCACATCTTCAACTAAACTGGAATAAGCAAGATCTGCTTCCTTCCTCTATTTGCGGTATCAGAGTGTTCTGAAAGCGTGGGAAGCTTTTATGGCTAACCTGTAGAAGATACAGGAAACGTATTCAGGGGTAGCTGTGTTGACCATATAGCAAAGCATAATAACCACCCAAATCCACAAAACAGTGATACCGTTATTTGACCAACCAAAATGCACAAAATACATGATGCAAACATTTGAAGCTTCATTGGCAGCTTCATCAGGCAAAGGTGTTCATCATACAAGAGATTATTTTTTTAAAAAAAAATTACAATGTTAGTCACAGGCCTGCATTTTGTCAAGGTGTTGTTGGTATCTAGAAGACAGGGCTATGAAATGATTTGGGCCTGCTCTCTTTTACTCACTGTCTCTCACCATGGTCTACCTCACAGTGCTGTTATGAATATAAAGCAGGAAGAAAAAAGCCCTGTACACCCCCTTGAAACTGACAGATTTGGGTAAAACCATTCCAAGCGTTCTGGTATAGTGAAAGGACAACAATTCAGCCACCGTTTAAGAACATTGTTTACAAGTCATTCCTATTTTCTCTCTCATTTCTTATCCAAATACAAGTCTAATTTGTTTAATTTTTCCTGTTCTAATTAGCACCATTTCCCTTCATTGAGGAAAAAGTACTACAATGTTCTTCTATCTTACACCAAGCTGCCAGTGGTTTAAGATCAAATATTATTAATTCATTAAATATCCTGTTTTCTTGTACTGCATATTCAGTTGATTTAGAAGCAAGTTTGGAATGACAGTGGGAGTGGGGAGGTCTCTCTCTCTCTCTCTCTCTCTCCCCTCCTCTCTCTCTCTCTCTGTGTGTGTGTGTGTGTTTAAGCCTTGGCACAGAACAGAATTATGCAATGTCATGGGCACATTAACACTTGGATCAAAATTTTACATTGTGTCAACTCAGTAAATAGTATAAATGGTTCAGATTTGCTATAAATAATTGTCTATTAATACTCTGGCATGGTGTAGCAAATTAAAGTCTCACTCCAGTAAGCACAGTAGTTGTGAGTGGGCACCAGGGCCCAAGAGAGAGGCAACTGCCTTACACCAGAGAGAAAGCATCCTTGAAACAGCCAGTGGCTAAAAGCAGAGCCTGGAAGTAGCTATTTACAAACAGGTTACTTGTCCTTACATTTTGGTGACAATGGCGAACACCTGGGCTGGTAAAATACAATGGCATGAATCAGATTTTTGCTATCACAACCCACTTTTGGGCATTGTGGAGGTGGAACGTTTATCATCCTGACACAATGACCGAAGTCTGGCCACCCAAACTTACCTTGTAAATAGCATAGGCGGGTTACAAACCGCCAAAAAATACGTATTGAATACGTATTAGGGTTAGGAAGGGGCGGTGCTTCCGCACCCCCCTAACCCTAATACGTAGTCAATACGTACAAGATGGCGGCGCCCTTTCTACATGGGCGCCGCCATCTTTGCGTATCGGACGCACAGCGTCCAGACGCGTCGCGCCGCTGCTGACGTAGCGAGCGCGACCCTGGAGCAAGCCTAAGTCGCAAACGCCTTTTTTCGGTCCGCGCGGGAGTCGGGCCGTTTGAAGGCTCCGGCTCCCCCGCGGACCTTCTGGCGGCGGCGCCAGACCGCTGCAAAGCGGCGGTCTGTACCCCGCCATAGATTTTTAAAATCATGCAGGCCTGGTTTTAAGGGGGTTGATTTAGATTATTTTTAACCTTGTATGTTTTAAATTTTGTATGTTGTATTTTTTAAAACTTTTTATTGTTTTAATTGGACTATTGTAATTGTTTTTAAAGTGTTGTTTTAATGTGTGTGTGTGTGTGTGTGTGTGTGTGTGTGTGAGTGTAATGTTGTGAGCCGCCTTGGGTCTCAACTTGGGAGAAAGACAAGATATAAATAAATAAATAACCCCTCTCATCTTGCTCATTTCAATAGTATTGGAGAATTGGAGATGCATCCAGCCATCCCCCTCCTGTCTGAAGAGACATCTAGAGGTCCTCAAGAGGTCTATGGAGGTGACATCTTTTATCCAGCCACAGGAAAATAGTTGGACACATCCATGCTGATCCCCCTGCTCTCCGACAATAAGGAAATAGCCATGTTTAATGGGAAGGGGGCTATACTGTTTACAAGGTATGTTTTTAGGGGGTGTGCTACCATCAGGAGATGTGGTAGTGTGATGCATGTACATTTCCCAAGACAGGGGAGATAATGGCTGCTGCCACACTGCAGAATAAAGGCAGTTTGACCCTGCTTTAATGGCCATGGCTCCATCCTATGAAATCCTGGGATTGGTAATTTTGTTGAAGCATCATTAGTCTCTGACAGAGAAAGCTAAAAAAACCCCTACAAATCCCAGAATTCCATTGCACTGAACCATGGCAGTTAAAGCAGCGTCAAGCAGTGCAGATGCAGCCAATGTCACTCTTTTTATGGCATAAAGTAATTTTAAAGCTACTTTGATAGTTACAGGGGATATATGGTCTCACTAAACAATGGAAGAAGAATATTACAAAGTTCAAGTGCTTGCCCATGCAATGCCTCATGCTGCTGCTTGATGCTGTGTGGTGGATGCTGAGGTGGGCAAGAGGGGAGTCTGTTTAATAGAATAAAACCCTGCATGGACACACCACACCACTGACTTGGAAGTCACCAGTTGCCTCTAGTAACTAAATACCCTTTAAAAGTTACATTCCTACCTATGGCACAATATATCTGAATCCTGACCAGATTTCATTTTCTACCACTGCTACAATTTTAAATATGGGAGTCTTTTATTGGGAGCCAGCATGGCTTAGTGGTTTGATTACGACTCTGGAGACCAGGTTCAATCCTCTGGGTGACCTTGGGCAAGTCACATTCTCTCAGCCTCAGGGGAAGGCAATGACAAATCTCCTTTGAATAAATCTTGCCAAAAAAACTCCATGATAGGGTCGCCATAAGTCAGAAATGACTTGAAGGCAAACAACAAAGAGAGTCTTCTGTCAAGGAACTTTGTATGGGAAATTACCATCAGTGGTTCAAGCCATGGAATTTTGAGAAAATATCTACAGATGCAAGCCTAACGTTTAGTAAACCACTCCAAATTTGGTGCCCGACAGATATTTTGGATTGCAACTCACATCAGCCTCAGTTACCATAGCTATTCAGGATATCAGTCACCAGTTGGCTGATTTGTGAGAATTAATGTCACCTCAGTCTCTTGTGAAAACCACTCTCTTCTGTACCCTCCATGTTTTCTATATCTATACTTTCCTATATGTGGATCTACTGGAATGCCTGATTGGAAGAGATGTCACATGACTTCAGTTTCTCTGTGAAATGTTAATATTTGGCCTCTAGGAGGCATCTCATAGATCAGGGAAATGTACATGCCTTCCGTTGTTGTTGGACTACAGCTTTCATCATGTTGGCTATGTAGCCAATATAGCAAGGAGAGAGTTGATGTGAATCGAAGACCAATATCTGGAAGACTATGCTTTTCCCTTTCCTGTTGTAGATGCTCCATCTTCTCCCATCACGATAAAGAAGTGTGCATTTTGATGTGAAATTTTGAAACTAACCATCAAAAATACTTCTGTCATATCTCCCAAAATGCATAGAACTTTCATTTTTAGCAGCGCTTTGCCCTGTTTTTTCCATTTTTTCGTAGCACATTTTTTTGACAGGAGTTAATTGCAGAGTTGCTGTGCACGAGTGCATGTTATTACATGGCTAGCTACACAGTAACTTCACTGGGAGCAATGGTAATTACAGAGTAAATTGTGTTAATGCCCCTGTGTTATTATTTGGTAACTGTGTAATTACATTGGGTGACCTGTGCAAATCAGATTCACATTCTCATTTTACCTCGTCCAGAGAATAATGGCAAATGCACATGAATCTTTGTAAAGTTCCATGAGTGTACATTTTCACGAAATCTGTAGGCACCCTCCCTGAATGGTAATTTAAAATAGCTAGTTGGCAAACAGCAAATTGCAAAGATTTTAAAAAGCTGTTTAGAATCTCTAAGATTCAAGAGCAAGCCAAAACTCTCCTCCAGTTCAAGATGCATGTGGAGGAGACATTACAATATTATGTATTTTATTTTTATCCCACCTTTCTTCCAACACGATGGCATACAGCATTTTAAAAGGGCAATACAGTTTAAAAATGGTTAATACAAATATTAAAACACAATTAAACTAAACCTCTGCTTATAAAAATGCAAGTTAAAAACAAAATTAAAACACACTGAAAAACATAATAAAATATCTGCCTCATGCACTAAGAACCAAACACTTCCTTAAATGAAAAGGTCTTTACTTGCCAGTGGAAAGACAGCAGGGAAGGGGCCAACCAGACCTTCCAGGGAAGGAGAGTGCTACTACTTGGGAGCAGCCACCAATAAAGCTTTTTCTTATGTCCTCACCAGATGATGGTGGGATGATGGGCCAAGAGAAAGCTTTCCACTGCATGGGCAGGCATATACAGGGTGCATGGGCAGGCACATACAGGGAGATAGATTTTTTTCGAATAGTCTGGACACAAGCTGTGTAGGGCTTTAAAGGTCATTGCCCAGAAACAGGCCAGGAGCCAGTGGAGCTCTTTTAGCAAAGGGATTATATGATTCCTATAACCTGTCCCCATCAGCAAGCTGGCTACAGCATTTTGGACAGTTTCCAAAGGCAGCCCCATTGCACGGTGTGTTACAATAAGCCAAATAGAATGTAATCAAGGCATGGGTCA